>NW_027289816.1:0-2836 GCF_016086655.4 Lepeophtheirus salmonis | reverse complement strand
TATTGATGGCACACCTAATCAAGGTGTTTTTAGTGAAAAATTTAAATTGGTAGATAAACTAGGTAATGCAATACCAAGTTCTGAATTGTTTTATAAAGTTTCAGGAGCTAAACAAGAATATATAGGTAAAATGCCTAAAAAAGGAGAAACTCCAGAAATCACAAGTGAAGCAGAAGAACCCGTAGAGTTTGAAGTAACTTGGATAGAAGCTAAACCTAAAAAACGAAAAGGAAAAAATAATGCCTAATGAAGGACAAGCTAACAGTAAAACAAATTCAGAGCCTAATAGTGCAAAAGAAGTTCAAATTGATTGTCCAATAATTTGGGGAGCAGCGCATCAATTTGCTTATATGCGTTTAAGTGAAAAAAGAGAAGCTAATGCGACAGCAGTAGATTTATTAGATTGTTATAATACACGTGCAAGAAGAATTGCTGCTACTTATGCACGAATGTATTTAGAAACAGAAGATGGCTTTAATCCTGATAAAAAAGGACGATTTTACTGGATGGCATTAGGTGCTTTTGCGAGTAAAACGGTAGCATGTTTATTAGATACTTGGCAGATTAAAAGAAGTTTTGATTCGGGTCGTCATCTTTGGGATAAGGAATTAGTTGTGATTAGTGAGGGTTTGGGTTTAGGAAATTTATGGTTATTTATGGATGTTTCTGTTTGGCATTGGGCGTATGCCAATCATCCTAATAATTATTTTGAGGGGATGAACTGTGAACCACAACGTGATACAAGAAAATTACCTAAAGGTCCTGTATTTGACACACTAACTTCTAATTTAGAATGGTCTAATTATGCACCAAAAAGATTAATCACTTACAAAGTACCAAATATATTAAAGAGGGTATGCAGCTGGTTGAAAAAATTGAGAATGAAACAAATAAAGTAAAAAGACAAATACTACAGATGAATCACTTAAAAGCAGTAGCAAATCATGAGCAATTAGCTATTTTACAACCCTTAATTTATGACCATCCTATTTTTTCTAGTTGGATTAAAAAGCAACGTAATAATTATGTTTATAATACATTTTCTCCTAAATATGAATTGGTTTTTAGCTCGACATGCTCAACAACTGATCCAGCATTAAAGTCTGTTGCACCAGAAGATATGGAACTTGAAATGGCGGGTACACTAGCAGATGCAGAGCAAGAAAGCCCAAAAACACGAATGGGTTGGATAGGACAAGCTGCACAGGATTTTCATAATAATATGAAGGATATTATTAGAATACATATGGAAAAAGAACTTAAAACAATGGCGGCTTGGGTTGATGAGCCTGACTTTAGTGATTCTTGTATTAGTGTTGAGTCAGTATCGGGTTATTTTAAATGAAGAGATTAATAAGTTTACTTATTTTAACCTCACTTTTATTAAGTGGGTGTTTGGAGGAAAATAAGATGGAAAAAAATAAAAATATTACCATTAATTATGGTGAGTCCTATAAGGCATTTACTAAGCGCTACCCTTTTGAAAGACAAAGTAAAACAGGCAGCCCAGAATATGGCTATACCACTTTTCATAAAATCAATTGGTCACCTTATGATGCGGCAACAATTAATTTAAATCTTGGTGATGTTGCGTTTAAAATTACAGAAATTATTTATCTAAGGCTTTCTGGAACAAAGTGAAGATACAGAAGCTGGTTTAGGTATTAATGATTTATATATCCAAGCAGGCATCACCTCAGAAGATTGGATAAGCTATGATGAAGCAAGATTAAAATTTCACGATATTTTAAAGGGGCTATTAGATAAGGGTTGGAAAAATGCATTAAGTTATTTTTCTCCACGATTTGTAGGTAGTGATACCATGGAATATAAATTATCAAAAAAATACAACTATTTTATGCTAGATCCTAGTTATTTACCTAGTTTAGAAGAGTGGAAAAAGCTACCACCTGGAAGCTATAATCAGTGGAATTTTCATTATAATAACCAAGTTTTTATGGAAATCTCATTAGAATTTACGTCGCATAAAACAGACCCTGATAAAGCGGCTTATTTGTTATCTATTAAAATAAATAATGCAGAAAATGAGGTTTTAAGACATGTTGACTTAGACGATAAAGGCAGGTGGCAAGAAAACTGGTTAAAAGAAATAGAAAGGGTTTCTATTATGCGCCAAAAAGAAGAAATTGAGGGTATAAAGAAGGGTTATGCAATAAATATACACTATTTAGATTATCAAATCCCGCCTGGAGAAATCAAAACCCAATCTCAATTAGATGAAGAGATTAAATCATTAACCTTTAAGCATGGTGAAACTGTTCCACGTAGTGGTTATTATGAAGCCACTTTACCCAAATCAAATCCGCGTTATGGCACATTAAAGCTTAATCCACAACGTTATGTAGAATATGCTAAAGATGGAGTTTTCCATCCTTTTGGTTTTAGTGAGCCAACGGAGTCTAAAATCCGTTGGGTTTTTATTGTTGATAGCTTACCTACTGAAGACCTAGATGAAATAACAGCTGAATAACTCGTTGTTATGGGTATGCAGCTGGTTGAGGAAATTGAGAATGAAACAAATAAAGTAAAAAGACAAGAATTACAGATGAATCACTTAAAAGCAGTAGCAAATCATGAGCAATTAGCTATTTTACAACCCTTAATTTATGACCATCCTATTTTTTCTAGTTGGATTAAAAAGCAACGTAATAATCATGTTTATAATACATTTTCTCCTAAATATGAATTGGTTTTTAGCTCGACATGCTCAACAACTGATCCAGCATTAAAGTCTGTTGCCCCAGAAGATATGGAACTTGAAATGGCGGGTACACTAGCAGATGCAGAGCAAGAAAGCCCAAAAACACGAATGGGT
>NW_027289815.1:0-680 GCF_016086655.4 Lepeophtheirus salmonis | reverse complement strand
AGACTATAGATAACAATATAAATTTAAGCATAGTGTTGAGATACTTGTGCTTTGTGTGCGTTAACTTATTCCCTGTAATCAACAACATATTTCGATTACATACTCATCAAGCTGGAATGAAATAGACCATTTGAATTGGACAAAAGGGGATTACTTTCAAATATAATAATATTTGCCTCAAGAGATGTAAATATATTCAAAGATGCAAGAAGGAGATTTTACCGTACAAATTGAACTTTTTATATGTACAACCTATGTAATTCGTTCTTGAATCTGCTTTATATCTATATAAGTAATAATTTTGGATGACATCATGATAAGGAAGTAATCTTTGATGAGTATTAAAATGATAGTAGTGTATCATTTTCCATCAATCGAAATTAAGAATCAAGTATAAATAAAGGTTTCTTTTGTTTGGTGTATCAGAAAACAAGACAAAGAAACCAGATAATTTAAATAGTATATTGGGGTACGATTGAGTTTAACACAACTCCCCAGCCATGTTTATTTGGCACTTATGCAATATGACTATTTTCCTCATTTAGTGAAAAAGTATATGCTCAACATTTTCCTACCTCCCATAGTTTATAGTGCCTGTATGTCGGAAGACAGTTTAGTGCCAGAGCATGAGCCACTCCAGGCTGACATGCAACTGTATGCAAAATAATTTGGTGAGAATT
>NW_027289814.1:0-4113 GCF_016086655.4 Lepeophtheirus salmonis | reverse complement strand
ATGTTCAGTTTTAGACGCGCACACATGTATTCCTGTCCTTTTTGGAAACGGAGAATAATGATAAAGTTACTTAATACTTAATTTATTTATCAAAAAGAATTAATTATGAAAAAGCCATGCCGAATCAAGTGAGACGAGAGAATCGACAGCTGACAAAAAAATAAATAGTGTATTTTGTGTTAGTGAGGTAACGCAGTACGCTAACATGACTAGCTTTTTTATTCACTGTCAGCCTTGATTGTCAAAAGGGAAAGGAAAAATTTGAAAAAACAAAACAAACAAACATACGGTAGCTAGTCTTCTGTATTTCTGTTGTTGCTAACTGTTCAATATTATTTAGAAAATAGTTCTTAATAATTATATATATTGAATTGATAATCTTAGTGTATGAAAGGACTAAAGGTTCTTGATTCATAAAAATTAATTTAAAAATCAAAATCCTATGTTTTATCCTTTTTGGGTTCATAGTATATAGCTGCCTTAAATCATCGAAGAGTCGACTTAGAAAAATAAATGAACACAGCAGAAAGGAAAATAAACTACATATATCTGTGTTTATTTAAAAAAGCAAACCTTGTATGTATGTGTGCTTAAAGCAAAGAAAAACCTATAAATGATTTTTTTTTCATACATTCAGATATTGCCATTTTAAACGGGATAAATTCAACTATTTACGTCATTTAATTGTTTCTTAATTGAGAGGAGTAATCGTAAGTATTCTCAAATTTTTTTTTTTTTTTGATCATCTTATCATTTTTTCTTTTCGCAATTATTTGTTTACGTAAGTGGAATGAGCTTTAGCATAAGTAAATTATGCATATACCATACATATATACCTGTATAATTATTGTTAAAGTTAATTATTTTTTTATGAATAATTTTGTATTTGTACATGCAATCTTCGATTCAAAGAAGACGAAATGACATAAGAGTTATTCAAAAATGTAGCCTAACCAACTCGTGATTTTTTTTTTTTTTCAAAATGTCTTGTCGATTATTTTAAACAGTGATTCCTGATTTTTGTACGTATAATCTATTTATTTTAATCACTAAATTATATTATTTTAATTTTTAATGAACATTCAAAATAAATATATTTTATTGCATACAATAAAAAAATAATGCGTAAAATCATATGAAACTGAAAAAATTACTAAGATTTTATTTGGGATCACAATTTAGTAAAGTATTTTTTCGTTATTGGATACATCGGAACTTGATTTTGTATTGACAAATGAGATATGGATTGTTGTTAATGGATTTGCAATTAATATGATATTAGATAAAAATCAAGTCCTCATACCCTACGTCGTCGGTAGCACGATCACATTCTATATTTAAGGAAGATAATGTATTATTCTATCAGAAATCAAAATAAAAGTTTGATTGTTAATTTGAAATGAGTTTTTTTGTAAGAAAAATCAGTTCAAATTCACAAAAAACGCTGTCAAATAACGTCCATTAAAAATATTAGATATTCTTCAGTTTTACTACCTGTTTCAATTTTCTCTAGTACCTGTTAAAATCGAGATTACTATTAGTAGTAAGAGGAATATGTTCACCATTATGTATGATAAGAACTTCATAGTGTGCACAAAGCGTATCCAATACAAGAAAAACATCAATTCGAAGAAATTGTCAATGCTACTCGTAGTATACTTATATCCATTATTGAAGAGGAAGAGTTACAATTTAAGACTAAAATGTAAGTTCAGATATCACCAGCTCGTGGCTTCAAAAATTTTCTCCTCTACTAGTAAAAATAAAATCAATCCAAGACTAAACTACAAGACCAAATGAATATTCCCCAATTTACGATACTTTTTAAATGGATGTGTAAATAGAACTTGTCTATAACTCATCATAATTTTGAGAAAATTTCCAATGAAAATTCCATAAATAAAGGCACGGTATCACGGCAAGATGCACGTGAGAAAGTAGACAGGTGAAGTTGCTTTGTTGACGATTAGTACAATAGTGAGGAGAAGTTGTTTGCTAACTTTTCTTTTTTATATAATATCCTTTAACCAATCAAATTCACTCTTTAACCACGATTACAACAACACTACATATGGTACACTAGAATTCAGACCTTACTTAATATATGCTCCCAGTTTATGATTTTAGAGGGAGAAAATTTATTACTTCTATAAAGACCTTCTACATTTTAAATAACATTAGTGCAAGGAAAATTTTAATATTATGCTTAAATTCATTTATATTTATTTTATTTTGCATTTTTAAATATATTTACATCAAAGATAGGCAAAAATACTTTTTTATAAAAGAAGAAAAAAGATATAAAGATTGAAGATTGTATTGTTCTGACGTAGTTTATGATATTCAAGAAGATATTTGTTTCTATGAATTTATTTATTGCAATTAATATAGTTGTAATAATCATTTGAATGATGTCATTTTTTGAAAACTTTATGAATATGTATGCATAATAAAGTACAGGGTTAGTAAAGCTGTCTTAACTAAGGTAAATATATACCAACTACTATATTTAGTTAGGCCTACTGCAATGCGTATTGCATCAATAAATGAGAACCAGTAGTAATTTTATTAATTCCTTAATTTTCAGACGTAATTAATAGAGAAAATGAAAGACAATGATGTTTTATTCCGTCCTATAAAACTTTTGTAGTATAGACACAGACTGTTTTGTAAAAGTAAGTCTCCCCCCTTTCTCAACAGAATAATGTTATTCATGGCCCTGAAAAAGTCACGTCATGGTGTATCAAAAATAAATCACAATTATTTTTACAATAGATTGCTTTAGTAATGTGTATCTTGCGTTGTATAAGTGCAATCTATCTACGCTAGAATGTATTAGAAAGACAGAATTTATTACTAAAAAAAACTTGATTCCGTTTGGGTCATTTTGATGCCAAAGATGCAAGGCAAATGGTTAAAATATGGTAATAACTTTCCCTGTGCTGATCCAGGGATGCATTTGGGACTCTAACATGTCGAGATAGACACGTTGATTGACCTTAATACCCTCGGGAATGAAGATCAAGGGTGTAATCATCCTGCAGGAGGTGACGCCCACCCATACCATCACTGAGGCCGGCTTTTGGCCCCTGAACACGCTGCATTCGTTCAAGGTAATGTCCTTGATGCTCCAAAACAGGAACCAGTCGTTGTGGCGGTTGTAAGCCAGGTCAACGCTGAAGATCTTCTTGTCCGTTCAAATGATTGAAACGTGCGGACAAGAATAGAGGAATCTTAGAAGCACCTTCGCCCGGGTCATATTCCCTAAATCAATTGTTCAACATTGATTTATGTGCAACCAATTTTTTATTAAGAGTTCTAGCAAAACAAATTGTACTGTATACTGTACAGACATGGGCTGATATTAAATATATATTCCAATCCGATATCATTAAAAATTATGATATGATCGGATCCGATATTTTACAAATGATTAGATGTAAAGGTACTCGTATACCTATAAGTATTTGTTTTTCGTTTGCCATCGGCTCATACCCTAAGGATACAATATTTGAAAAAATATATCTATATATTGAAGAACGTGTTGCTTATTCATCTTGGTTTAACCCTTGTATGGTTAATGCTTCACTTGGTCGACACCTGGGATACAATTTTTTTGAATGATAATTATGGATTCATTTTTTTGAAACCGGATTAGTAATTTTAGCAAGATGAAAATTAAAAAAGACTTTATATTTTACTCCTTTTAACCTTCCGTTAGTGAACTGAGAACACCCCCATATTTATAAAATTGTCTTTATTTTTTTTATCTGCATTTTATTAGCAATACTTTTCAGTATGCTTCTCAAACATTCAATCAGGTTATATGCAATTCTTTATTTATGTTGAGAGTGCTTTTGTTAGGATTTATTCGTATATTTAGAAATTTTAATCGCGGTTTACAGAATTTAATTATCTGTTTTACTTAAAAGTCGTTCCTTGATTCTTCTTTTTTTTCAATGTGAGGAAATTTTATATTATAGCTATTTTTTTAAAATCTTTATATAAATCACACCACATGCACATAGAGTGACGATAATGAGAAATATTAGAAATTCTTTTAATTAGATTATGAAAATATTTAAATTACAATTGAATCAGTTAAAGAGTTTC
>NW_027289812.1:0-1566 GCF_016086655.4 Lepeophtheirus salmonis | reverse complement strand
CGCGTTTTTCTCTACAATATTATCAACTATAGTGATGTTTGACAAATGTAATGGATACTAGTATGATCCTGTTTATTCCACGGGCGCATGGGGGATGATAATGAGAGTGCGATGTGATATGATGTTTGTTTTGAAATGTATCGATGTTTGTTTTGAAATATATCGATGTTTGTACCCCCATCCATGTGACTACCTGAAAAATTATTGAACAGATTGAATTCCCATAAGTGTTCATTTGAATTCTAGCAATCCCAGACGAATCAACTGGTTAATTTAATCTTCCTTCTAATTTTTAAAAGTATAGTGTAGAAGAAAAAATATTGCTTGGCAGAAAAAATGGAGGAGGAGGAGGAAGATTTAAAAGTTTATTTTTGTATATATATGATATAATATACTCGTCGGCATAAAATTAATGCAGTTGTACGGATTGTTAATGATAGGAACAAATAATCTTTATCAGTCCTGGAGCAGGGTCTTACTTTCGACTGATAAAATACATGAGTTTCGTTTTAAATGTAAACGGAGTACAGAAGAAAAAGAGAATCAAAGAAAAAGAAAAACGAGCATATCCTAGGAAAAGTAAAACACCATATGTACGAATATTAAAAAAAGTGATTCATAGGTCTCATTATCACAATATGGGCGATGTGCACGGTCTTCATGGATGTACCAATTATTTTTACCATTACTCCAGGTACACATTTAGGTTGGCGTCAGTTACAGCTCCTGCATTGTACCTTCGTGTTTTCAGCTATCTTAGGCACTAACCTTCTACAACTTGTAGGCAGTAATCCATCTAGGTGCGGGATGGTTCGTGAGAATAATAATTCTGTTGCTGTCTTGCTGCAGTTAATTAGACCCGGGCGGCTTGTAAATAATAAATGATCAAAAGAGGATTGATGATTTTTCGTTTTTAAAATCTTGATGACCCATACAGCCCACTCAGCCTGACCGTTTGACTCAGGATCATACGTTGGAAAAAAGGACACATTCACCCCTATTCAGATAATTGGGGTCTGGAACATCAAGAATCGCTTAGATCCGAATACCTTTTTACTGGAGTTATATGTATTTCTGAATACTAGCGCAAATAAAAACATACTTTAATCATTCTTTTTTCTTTTTTTTTCCCCTAATTTTTTTAGTATATTTACTCCATATGTAACTAAAAAGAACTATACATATACACTTATATGTGTGATTGACGCTGTTTAAATTTGCGGCATATTATTTTTGTTGTTGTTGACTTTTTTTTGACGTTCATTTCAAAGGTATGACAAAATGGAAAATAAATTAAACTTTAAACTTACTGCAGGATATCAAGGACTTTTAGGGGACCTTTAAATTATCTATAACCTTTTTTTTATTAAAAAATCCTTTAAAATTTTTTCCCCCTCAATTACCTTTTGGGGGAGGGGCTATTATTCTTTCTGCGGACGCCCTTAGATATTTTTATCTAAGATTCCTTAAATAGTGACAATTTTCATATTTAGATTTTATAATCCATGTTTAATTATCTTGCTCTTTGATAATTGTGTCTAATGTAGTAATTTCTTTTATTGTTCT
>NW_027289811.1:0-1966 GCF_016086655.4 Lepeophtheirus salmonis | reverse complement strand
TCCATTCACAATTTGTGCAGCTGATTAACCATGATTCTGTAATGTATTCCGTAATTCTATCATCCCTTTCACAAATTCATCCGATGCTATATGCCCTGCATTCAATGTTTTAGCAAATACAACCTTCAACAATTTCACAGCAGCTTCAAATAACCCATTTGATTGTGGATAATGGATTGATGACATTTAGTGTTCATTATACCACGTAAAAAGAAACGTCTTGAACTCACTCGAGTTAAATTGCAGTCCACCATCCGTTGCAATCTTAATATGTATCCTATTGTTAACAAAGATAGTCTTGAGTGCACTTATAACTTGTGATGTTCTGGGGTGTCAGGAAAAAATGGCAACGGAAAAATTGACAGGAGAAAAAAATTAAAAGTGTCTAATTGGAAAAAATGGCAAGATTCTATAAAACTTATACAATTCCTATCATCAATATAATATATATTATGATGAAAGAAATATAACAAACACTATATTGGTTGCCAATCACTTAATTATCCGTTATTAATTACAATATCATTTGACATGATGGTCTATTGATATTGGACAAGACTTTTGGATTGACAGTCAAGCATTTGCAAAATACTAGGCATGAGCAGCGATTTCCACTTCGTTATGATCCAAGATGTGTCAAAAGAAGATGTGGTTGGTTGTGGCCCTACAAACCACTGAAAAGATTCGGGCAGATAGTCAAAGATCTAATCGATGGAGAGTGGAGGGAAAACTGTAAAGCTCAGTACAGTTGTAGTAATCTGAAATTGCAGTAGAACGATGTTCTTAGTCCTTTCATAAACCTTCTTTCTTGTTCAAATAGAACTAAACAGGCTGCATTACTTAATTACCTAAAGGACTTTGTTTATCTAAGACTGTGAATTAATACTTCCAATGTATCAAGCCAAGCTATGAGAACCCTAACAAGTGACTAATTGGCTCTTTCAACGAATTTTTATGTCTATTTTTCGGTTCTAGGATGTTACGCCCCGGGCAGTTTCGCCCTGGGAAGTATTATAGCATAAATGTATCTTCCACATGTAATTTAAGATTTAAAAGGAGTCTTCCCACCGAATTGAAGTCAATGTAATGCATTTTTGCATCCATTATTGTAAAATGAGAGCATTCCAGTTTAATATATTTTAAAATAGAACATATGAAACATCAATGTTGCGCCTTTTTATAAAGAGTTCGAGCCGACTACTTTAAAAACCGTTATACTTCTGATAAGAGAAAATAAGAAGAAACTCTATAAACAAATAATTTAATTCATAATCAAGTTTCATTTATTTTCATATCATGAAGAAGCTCCCTGATGAGAGGCTTTTCGACTATAATCAAAGATGTTTAACTCTACCTAGTCGGAGTCATTAAATTATCAATAGACACGGAGCCTAAAACTGTTGCTTTAAGAGTCTTAATTAATAAGATGGATACTTTTGTTAAAATCGTATTATACCTTGTTTTCATTTTCATTGCTCTACAATTGCAAAAGTAATACGTATGTAGGTGTAGTTATTATCTTTTCATGGATTCAGCTATTTGGGGATCCTCTTCCACTGTTTAACCAATCATTTAATAGGTATGGTAAAATTATAGAGTACTTAAATTTAAAGTAGTCAATTATTTGTTTCAGAGCTCAGAAATTCAATATTTGCTATGTATTTATTATTATCGACTATAAGTTAGACTTGTGGTGTACAGCAACCACCCTAAAGGGGAGTACTTTACAAATACATTATTAATGATAACCAAAGAATCTGGTTAGGTCATGTTTACAAGTGGAGTACGAGATATGGCATACCTTATAAAAACGAGAAGCTTGTGGATAACTGCAACTACATCTATACAGTAGCTTATAAAACATCTCACAAGACTTATTGGAAATGCAAGCGAGATGGTTGTAGAGGTCGATTTCACATTATTATGGAAAATGAAACTCCTATTATAATAGAGAGGTATGGCGAAT
>NW_027289810.1:0-1876 GCF_016086655.4 Lepeophtheirus salmonis | reverse complement strand
GGAATGACAGTTAAGGAGTGGTCCCATGGACTGACAGTCCTAAGGACCAATAGGACTGGTCCTAAGACTGGATTGGACCAAATAAATAAGGAACGACACAACACTATTTCTAATGGTTAGTTTATTGTCAACACGAGGAGTCAGAAAAACTTTATTTGGATTTAACCAAAAGGACATGTAGTAAAATTAATTTACCCCTAACTAATAACATGATATTTATTTCATTTAACACTAGGAAGTGTTAAAACTGAAAACATCCACTCCCATAAGTCCAAAATTCTAATTACCTCCCATTTGGGGTAATTTACCCCTGTTCCCCGACCACTATTCTACACTATGTAAAACAGGATTGTATAACAATGTATTAACATATTTTTAATATATTGTAGGACCTGTTGTATATAATTCAAATTCGCATGAGATACATTTATAATTTTTGAGAGGTATGCCCTATAATTTGTTAGCCCCACTTTTTGACCTCCAAGAGGTATGGCAAAGAGATCATCATTTTCAAAAGTCTTTATAAAAGGGTTTTTTATGCTTTAAACATTGATTGTTTAGTCCTTCTGATTGTTTACAGAAATGACTTTACGTGAACAACCCTCTATTTCTCTACATTTCATTCCTATGTGATATTATTTTTATTGGACTACTTTTTTTTTTTGTATGAGTTGGTTCCCCAGGGTTGGTAGTCGCTCCACTATTTCCAAATATACCATTCTTCAATCAACTGTAAGGAAATGTGCTCACCTTAACAAGACCTAGTGAAGTAAGACACTATAATTATTTGTGGTGAAGGATTCGGTTGTACTTTGGGCAGATAACAAAGAAACATAGAGAATCACACAACCTGAGAATTTGGGAGGGCTTAGCGGTGATGGAGTTTCATTAGATCAGCTACAATCAGCTGGGACAAGGGAGGAGGGGAGAAGGAAATAAACAAGGACATAGGTTGGAATGGCTCCGATATCGATCCCCAATTCATCTCTGAGTTCAACAAGGACTTAGTATCGAAGTTTCAAAATAATTTTAATTTAGTAAATCAATCAAATTAGATTAAGTATTGAACATCAAAAAGTCCAATCAAAATTTTGAAACTTTTTCTATTTCCGAAAAAGTTTCGAAATTTTGATTGGCATTTTGATGTTCAATACTTAACTTAATTTGATTGATTTAACTCTGTAACAAATCTTCAGGGCTAAGCTACCATCTTTTATAAGCTCATCAAATGACGCATAAAAAAATGAACTTCCAAACAAATATGGATTTAGTAAAAAAATTAAAGTTTGTAGAAATTCGTCTGGAGAATCGTTTGCGTTTGACTCACAACAATTAAAGTTTAACAGAAATAAATGTCATTTTCCTGATAATTTTTCATTTTTTTTCTACTATTTTCCTCATTTTTTATTCAAACGTCAATTTTGATTTTTTTTTAAAGAAATGCGACAAAATTATACATTTTGGACTTAAAATATAATAATCTATTTCATTATACTACTAAATTCAATTTCTGGATATTTTATTTAATACTTTTTTGCAATATTTGCAAAAATTACTCGTTATTGTGGATTATTTTTTCAACGACATTATTCCTTATAACTTTTTTTTTTTTGTAATTACTAAAAAGATATTGGTTCCTGTTGACAATTTCAATAATTGTCACTTAACATCCTTTTTCAGAAAATTAGTACAAAAAAAGTTTTTTGCAAATTTCTTCGTAAATTTTGATTTGGTAATTTTTTGAAGTAAAAAAAAAATTGACTTCCCATCTAGAGAAATGTTTTGATGCATCTATGTTGGTATTTTATTTGCAGTTTATAAGACAATATATATTTTTTTATTTCTAAAATCTATAGTTATTCATGGACAATTAAAT
>NW_027289809.1:0-4612 GCF_016086655.4 Lepeophtheirus salmonis | reverse complement strand
CTAGAGGGAACTCAATGAAAATGCACCAACAACTGATACAACCATGGGATAAAAAATCTCAAAATACTTTGAATAATCTGTATGAAGGGATGCCAAAACGCATAAAAAATGTGTTCGGCTTAAAAGATCGTCATAAATAAAGTTTTCCCCCAAAAAAAATCACTTGCTTCGGTTATTTCATTATTTTTTAAAATCACCATCAAATTTTGTAGTTCCGCTGGGACAAAATCTAAACTTCAACCTTTTTGTGATTTATGAAAACCTGACGTCTTTTCTTGTAATGATTAATGTCTATGTAATATAACTGTGCCAATACAAGGACAATAAAAACGACATTTGTTTAATAACCATTATGAAATGTGGTACTCAGTACGAATAAAAAAATAACCAGATAATTAATTTCATATATTAATTCGTTGTAGAACTAATTTAATATATTAACTCGTTTTAGAACTAATTTAATTGTAGAAAATATAGAATATGTCCTGGTTGAGTGTGTATGTATATGGACATATGACAACTCATTTGCATCTTCAGGAAAAGATATATTTTTGAGATATCCTAAAAGTGTATTACAATAAACCGTTTGCATATTTATTTTAAACAATAATTAAGTGTTTATTTCATATTTGGAAATTAATAATAGAGACTTTTTGTATTATTTCATTGTAACAAAATATGAGTTTCTATCAATTAATAATGGCTATATCTTTTGTACAATGTACCAAAATACAAAAATTTACCAGAGCGTAAACTAATAATTATACAAAGTTTGTATTTTTAATAATGTGTATATTTTTGATAATATATATATATTTTAGATAAATATTATTTTATTCAAAACTATCTCAAAACTATCTGCTTACTATCTATTCAATTATGACTCTATGGGTTGTTAGTATGGTAGTATTCTTCGTAGAGAAAGAAATGAAGGACATATGGATATAGTAGCGTTCTACATAAATCCAGATCTGATTAAAGGCTGCCTTCATTGACTCCAAACTTTCATGAAGTTCTCCATATGACTTTACCTCATCATGCCGACAGAAGGAATAATCCAAAAGAATTAGTATCTGAGCTATTGAGTGGCCACTTTAATGTCTCCAAGTAATTAATATACTTTCCTTAAAATAATTAGGTGTTGCTAGTCATGTGTGTAGGACACTTGGTTAAGTTCTCCGTTGGAGTGAAACCCTCACGAATTGAACTTTGCAACATGAGTTTTTGTTCTATTCTGATGCCATTCTTAGCATAATTTTAAATTTTTTTTGTTTGTTTAAAGGCGATATTTTATAGAAACTACAGGGTGGAAACCCAAAACTTTCATTTACATTTAAATACTATTCATTCCCATTCTTTTTAGTTAAGACATTTCAATATACAACCAAACGACCGCTAAAATAAACATAAAATGTTTTTTTATCTTATGTCTCTAATTGCATAAATGTCAGAGTAAAAATAAAAAAAGGCAACATGTGTTTAATTACCTCTGCGCCGTTGTCATTGCCAAAAAGGCTACAGAGAACGTTGGCATCTCCATCCAGACTGCCTACAATTTCCAAAAAGTCAAATAAAGCTCCATACAGCCGAGAAGAACCTAAAGTTCTCCAACCAGCAATATGGCTGACTTCTGGCCTTCTACTTGTGCCCCTTCTCCAAACCTGACCTTAGTCCCTGGAGGACATATTTAATAAAAATATAGTTAAATATACTATTGAAACACGTGAGTTTTGAGTTTTGTGTCTTGATAACATAAAATCACAAGTTCGTAATTTCATCATCTAACTGCAAGTTTTGGGTCCCTACTTTGTATATATATAGTACCAAACTTTTTTAAGTCAATCTCCGATTTTCGTGTAAAATGAGGGTGCAAAATTTTAGTTCCCACACAATATAATTAAAATATAACAATCCTTATTATAAAATATCACATTATATTTAAATATAGATATTAATTAATATACATTGGTTTATTTTGCGTTCAAAAAACATTTCCGTAGGCCAACAAAATAGAACAACTAGTTTTATTATTGTATGCAGTGTGAAATCCGGTTTTTGAAAGACGGATGAAATAAGAAGAAGAGTACGCCCATTCATGTTTCTTTTATATGTACAATGTTTCAAAATAAAAATAGAATTTTTAAGCGAATGCTTAGGCGTGATAGTATCAACGCCTGATTTACATACACATTAGTGATGTAACGGCTCATTTAATTCCAGTCACGGGTTTCATGCGATTCTATTTTTTTCTACAATGTTTGAAAGCAAAACGTGGACTGAATGACAGATTTGAGAAAATGTCAATAATTTTTCTTTTTAATTTATAATCTGATTTTTTTTTTTTTTCAAAACTTTGAAACACAACCTTTGTGAATATATTCACTCAATATGGCCACCTCAGCAGCAATCACGGCCTCCACACACGGCGGCAGAAATCCTTACTGTAGTTAATGATGAACTTCTTGGACAAGTTGTTCCACTCTTTCACAATGGCGGCCTTCAGAGAGTCCAAGTTCGGGTGATATGCCCAGTTAGTAGTTTTCTCCAAAGTTCCATACACAGCAAAGTCCAACGGGTTCCAATCTGGTGAAGATGATTGCCAAATGTCCTTGTACCAAAAATCAGCCATGTTGTCGGCGCAGAACTTTTAGTATTTGGCCGATGTGTGTAAAGGTACACCTTCTTGTTCCACACATAGTTGTCCTCTGAGTATGTGGCCTTGATCCATGGCAGTATGGTGAATATCAGCACCTTATAGCAACCCTCCTGGCTGATTTTCTCCCCAGCCTTAAAAGAATGGAGGCATATTTTTGCCGTCGGACGACACAACTCCCATGACCATTATTTGGCTGGATATTTTGTAAAGAACACTCCCTTGACCTCCTATGATGATCTTTTAAGCCAATGGTTGTTCCGACAGTCGTAGACCTGGTCCACTGTGACAATCTTCTTGTCAGATAATTTTTTTGCTATGGATCCATTTGCTTTGATCCATGCACGAACTTCCTTGAACTTTTGCAGTCTCCTTTGCATCAATAAGTGGCGTGGGTTCTTTGTGTAAGAGGACAGCCCAAGTCATCGTTCACAGCTTTCATGATTGCCCTGTCGTCCATGTCAAACACGTTGGAGAGATGATTAATAGACTTTATGGGGTTTTCCTTGATCTTCTTCTTCAGGTCCCCCATAAACTCAGAATCCCTTTTCAAGTTATGTATCTTACTTCTTTCTTTCCTTGAGAGGTTTTTTCCATCTTTTTCATCTTGGCCACCTTTAAAATGAGGCTCCTCAAGCGCTTGACAATGTCCATAATCTCTACCATCTCATTTTTGACATATATTAGGTCTGAGATCTTCCGCCTTTTTGCTTCTTCTTCTATCCAGTCAAAAACACCTTATGCACTAATGTTTTGATTGGATGAAAAAACAAAAATAAATCGATCCGTGAGGATTCTTCCCCACTTCTCCAAGACACACTATCCTTTGGTATTTGGATAAATATAATTTGTTATTGATTAATTGTACCTCGATAAACATGAAAATAATCTTTAAAACTTAAAATTTCTGGTTTATTTATGTCAACAGAGAGCAACATTCTTTTTGTAAATTTTGCAGTCTTTTCCTTTTAAAATAAAAGAAATGGGACCTGGATAAACAAATCACCTGATAAGAAAGTTAAAAATAGGAAAAAGCTATTATTAAGAGTAAAGAATATAGTTTCCTAACTAATTTTCTTAAATAAGTTTCAGTATAGACAAATTGGATATTTGAGTTACTTAAATTCAGAAGTATTATAAAAATAATTTATAAATTATGGGCATATGTTACCAAATTTGTTTGATGATATTATCATTCTTTTATTATTTCTGTCCTGGAGATAAATTTTAATAAAACAATTATGATATATAGATTTTTTCAAACCTAAGTCAGATATTTTACAACAAAAAAACTAACAAAACTTTATTTTTTTATTATTGAAAATATAATTATAATAGATTTATATTATTAATATATGTTTTGAAATTAACACAAGGGCAGAAAATTAACAGGTTTCACACATAAATGGCGTTATTTTTTTTATTCATCTAATTTTTTGATACCAAAAACCTCTTAGAGTTTTTAATTTCTTAGTTATTTTGCTAAGTATGACACTAATTTCATTGTTTGTAAAACTGTCAGTCAAAAATAGTTCTTTGTTTTAATTTCCAACTACTTTTTGATTTGAAAAGATATTGTCCAAAGTAAGATATGGATAAAAAGTATTATGTAAACTATACTCTATCAAGTTGATAAAAAAATAAAATATACAATAAGAATTTAAAAAAATCAATTTTGTACAAAAAATAAATTGTTAACTTTGTTAAGCCATTGACTATTAACCCATCTGAAATTTAACCAAATAATATATCATTTTCATATAAAAATATAACATGAGTTTAATGTTCACATTGTTATTGGTTGTAGAAGTAAAGTAGAAAGATAAAGTTATTGAATCATCCATAATTTAATTATAGATGCTCAATTTTGTTTAAATTATATTAAAATCCTTATTTAATACATTTAAATCATATTAATTTTACAGGTACACATTTTACGCAAATAGGTATGTATTTTCT
>NW_027289808.1:0-392 GCF_016086655.4 Lepeophtheirus salmonis | reverse complement strand
ATGAATATTTAGAATACTATCCGGTTGATATAATATATGTACGTTATATCGAAATTGTATTAATGGACTTCATTTTAGTTTATATTTTATCCTATACTCAGTATACTATTTCTGTCAAATAAAAATAGACCACTAAGAAGAAATTCTTATACTTCAGTTAAAAGGTAAACTAAAACACAAATTTTTTATCCTAAAACGTCACACAAGTACTTAAAGGATATCCAGTTATTATAAAACTGTCTTAAGATATTTTTTTGCATAAATAATCTTTTATTTCTTTAACTATTTAAAACAAATTCCTTGAGGGTCATGAAACCTATTTGTCTGTATTTTTTAGAAAAGTTCAAGGCACGGAAAACTATTAGAAATATTATTTTGATAACTCCACAACA
>NW_027289807.1:0-254 GCF_016086655.4 Lepeophtheirus salmonis | reverse complement strand
AAATTTATTTTGTATCAGGGGAAATTTTTCTCTGATTTATTTACAAAAGGATAACTAACGTTTATAATTATTTTATCATATAAATAAAAATATTACAAAACATGACATTCCTAAAGTTGAACGAAGACATTATGAGATATATAAAGGTCTTGTTGTCCATTAATTGCAATGGAATATAGGAGAAGAATACAATTATGTGGTTTTATAAACTCGTTTTATTTTTTATATTACTTAGTTATTTTCTATCAATCAAT
>NW_027289806.1:0-2018 GCF_016086655.4 Lepeophtheirus salmonis | reverse complement strand
AATCAAATTCAAATTCAAAACGAACTAAAATTTCCCTATTATGTGCAATACATAAAATTAAAAGATAAAATATATTTTTCTAAAATTCTTAATTATTTTGTCAAAAACTCTTTATTTGTTGGATCCCATAGATGGAATAAACTTAATCACTTCTGATGTTGTCGACCATGTATCCGTTCCTATGTTTGGAATTTTCAGTGATAAGGCCACATATCTCACAGATACGGGCAAAATTATTCCCCTTCACTTCTTCCTTAAAATCAGTTCATATGACGTCAGCCTACTCGGAATAAGATTTTTTGAATTAAGCAGAGCAAAGTCAACTGGTGAATTTTGGGCGAAGCTTCTTTTCCTTCGTGAAAGTCTTAATAAGACAATCGCTTTCTGAAGCTTTCATCTCCACCCATCAAACCTTTTACATTTAATTTTACAAATTGCTTTAGAATGGTTAAAGACGGGCAATCTACAAAAGCATGGACTGTGTCATTGAATATCATACCACAGTCGTTAGAAGGCCTCGAGAAAAAATACAGTTGTTGGAAATCTGTAATTGGACTGCAACGAATTTTTTCCTTCATTTATTCATCTCAAAAATGACTTGATTCTGCTCTTCCAGTTTCAGGAGACTCAATCGTTTTTCTATGTAGATCACATAGTATATCCTTCAAACCATCGAAATTAGGCATTGCCATTTTTCAAATACCAAGGGCATATGTAGAGACCAGAAGTCATCTTAAGAGGAAACTTGAATCTCTACCGTCATTGAATAGATCCGATGATGAATATCAGGTCTAGCTAAAATACCATTGCTGATATGTTCCCAAATAGATATCCATCTATTTTGGAAGAACAATCTTAATTAAAAGATCCCCTTTAATTTTCCTTAAGAAAAACTTCTTAATCAGATTTTTCCAAACAATATCTACTGCTGAGTTGTTATGGAATGCAAGGTCATTAGTCCAGATAGCTCGTCAGGCCACACCCCATAGCACAAGGACAGTACCGTGGTTACATCGTAGGTAAGATTGGTTCCCATCATAAGCCTTTCATATATTCTGGTTTCAGTGATTGTCCTTCTCCATTCCAGCGAGGGATTCCCCGACATGTCTACAAAAATTTTACAGTATATTCGTAGAAGGATAACTGATAAATGGGCTATGCCTCCCCTCAGATGAGTTTTTGGTCTTTTTGTGACCTTGATGTTGTTTTAAAAGAAAAGTCTACCAGGCCATACCTCTTCCCCATAATCGCCTTTTCTGCAACTAAAGGAATTAGTGTAGCTTTATAAATTACTGCCGGAATAAAACGAGTATTGTATAGTTTTATTATTTTTGTATATTTAACCTCCTCCAGAGATTTATTTTTTAATCTACTGTAGACTTAATTTTCTTCCAGTTATCTTCGTGGATACCATTACTCTCCCATGTGATCCCTAATATATCACTCTTCTTTTTTTGTATTGCAGCTCCCAATTTTGAGCTCTCAAGCATGATTCCAGGAACTCCAGACCGGACCTGTTCCTAAATTTTCCAAGGAAATTTAATTGTACTTCCTGCCTCTTTATTAATTGAACCTCAGAACCTGCTTCCACTATCATAGTAATATCATCCGTATATAAGTCAATGAGTTGCTAATCTCCATCAAAACATACTCCGAACCCGTCATAATTCTTTGATATCTCTACTACAAGCTCCTCAATCTTAGCATTAAAACAAATGGAGTAGAAGGACATGCCTGCCTATAGCTTAAATTCAATTTAACTGGTTTACTCTCCACTCCATTTATAAAAATGTTTGACGTTCCATTAAATGGTAGTGCCCAAACTGGAGTAAAAACCCGCTTTGGAAGCAAAACCCTGATCGCTCTAAGAATTTGCCGATGAGAAATCGAATCAAAAAGCTAAAATCGCAACAAATGTATCTCTTTTCCTTACAGAGTCGATAGCAGCCTGAATATTGTGAGAAACATCCGATATTTTCCTGTGTTTTAAAAAACATTTTTCTGCAATTCCTATATTT
>NW_027289805.1:0-832 GCF_016086655.4 Lepeophtheirus salmonis | reverse complement strand
TCTCAATTTTGACACTGAGTTCATATATAAGTCATTATTATTTTTTTCCAAACACTTCATCGTTGCTTACGATTCCATTATTACTTGTGAGTCTTTTCTGTCATTGGGAAAAAGTAAAAGACGATCTTAGAGCATGAATTTAATCTAGTAATAGTATCTAGTATTCAACTCTCCTATTAGTGAAAGGCAAGGCTTGTGACCATGGAGAGCATGATGGAGAAAATGTCTCTTTTCACTCTTTTCCAAAATATTTTCCTGGTTAGTTTCAATCCCACGGTGAAATTAGAAACCCGCCCAATATTCAAAAGTTTGTAGTAAGCATTTCAAAGGTGCTTGTTTTTTAAAATATAAGTGTGACTCTAACATAAGCAGAAGAAGATCGAATTTGGAATTAAAGAGGAAGAAATTGAAAATGGATTTCCTTGCCTTCCATCTTATTATTCAAAAAGTACTCTTGAATCTAGGCCTACTCTCTCTGCAGCTAGAAGGTAAATCTAAGTTGGAAAAAAATATACATTTCATAATTCAGAAGTATGCATTTGTTTATTATAGGTATAAAATTGAAGGCAATCGTCTAAATAACGAAGTAAACAAGTTATTGGAAGAAGAAATTGTTAAAAATTTGAAAGAGCTGTAAAAAAAGCAGGGTCGTTCTTGTTCACCCGAAAATATTCAAGAAATATGGAATAATGACAATGCATTTTTTATAAAGTTTTAATTGTAAATAGTTCTCCTGTGATATGGTTTAGCCTAACAAAGAATAATAATTTAAAATTGTTTATGAAAGTTGTTGGCGACGATTATTATTAATCTATTAGTGATGGAATTCTGT
>NW_027289804.1:0-3138 GCF_016086655.4 Lepeophtheirus salmonis | reverse complement strand
TTGGCAATATAGGGCCCAAAATATGGCTTCTTTTCAAATATAGTCTATGGAATAAAAAACCAAAACATCTTAGTTTTGGGAGATCTATATGTAAAACGACAAATTGAAAGGGACATGTTTTATTATAATGGTTCACGAAATTTTAAAAATAAATACAACATAAAGAGAGTTATTTCCAAGTATTGCCTTGAAGACTCAGGTATTTTTGATACAAAATATGACGTATTACCAGAAAAATAATCATGCAAACTAATCAGAAAAAACTATCAGAATCTCTGATTAAGTACGGGCTAATAGTAAAAAATAATAGGTACGGATTTGCCAATACATCCATCGTTAAATTCGATATGATGACAAAGATAATTAATATGAACAAAGTATCCAAGAGAAGTCCTCTGATGATTCGATTTCGACTTGATAAAATAACATGTTTGTATGATTATTTTTGATCTGTAATACTTGAATAATGATAAGTAGGTTTTTTTAGGAGAGGGGTAATTAACAACTAAAATATTGATTTATGTGATTATTCATCTTTTTTTTAAATCCTATGGTTTACTTCTAATAGAGGAAATTCTTTTTTTTTTTTTTTTGTATTATTAGAACTTGTAAATAAAATTACAAACCTGTACTTACTTCCCTGATTGATCAGAATGCATGTAAAAGGTAGTCCGGATTTACTTGAACAACAACTGTATCAACAGTACACAATTCCTTCTTTATTAATTATTTCATCACTATTTTCTTCTCTTTTTTTTTCTTCTCCTAGCTAATCTACATATAATCTAAACGAAATACAACAGCAAAGTTCGAACATACATATGATATAAAAAGCAGAAAAAGGTGGTGAATATGCCATGCGGCAAAAATACCTGGAACTATTTATTAAATGGAATGTATTCATCAACATTTCATAAGTTAAATATTGATAAATGTAGGTGAGTTGCGTGAATCATGAGTGAATATATAATTTCAACAAACTTTGCATATTTTAACTCTTGAATCTCAACAACTCCCACAAATAAATAGGTTCTGTGATTTAAGTGGATAATGTTTGTGGGAGTGAAAATACCATTAAGATTTTGTAAGCATAAAAATTACTCAGATATAATTTTCTCTCCTCAAACAATACAATCTTTAAACCTCTTCATTTTGACAGAGATAGTTGTTGAGGTTTAAAAATGACCATATGTAAAGTTATGAGTAATACTACATTAGCTAAACACGACTACTTTTACATGTATCATAGATAGATTCATGAATGTTAATAAATACACCTGTACTTTTCAAATATTCATTATTGGAATTCACGTTTATATTGTATATTTATTGAATCTTACAAATTATTGCCTATTTCAAACGGATATGTTAGTCTATTTTAATGACGTCAAACAATAGCCTACAATGCTCTTTTTCTCTCCAAATTTAAAATATTGAGTCATATTTTCCATATTTTTAATAAAAAGCAAAGTTATTTACGGTCATGTTTTTTTTAGCCCTGCTCGATATAATCAAGGTCTTGATACGCCCTCTAGATAGGGAGAAGACCTTAAGGACGAGGTCCCTGGGTAATCATGTGAGTGCTACTTGATGGTGGGTAACATACATTATTAGTTGTGCAGGGACGTCTATTACTGTGTGTCACAAGGTAACCTCAGACAAAAAATCCTTTTTTTTATTTTTTATTAAGATCGGGGCTGCTTGTGGGCCTTTTTCCTTGGTCACAAGGTTGTAGACGTTCTCCTAAAGCTAGGCAAGATACTTGTTGGACGCATAGAAGGTAGTAGAGTCCTGCTGCCATATCCAGGGGCGGAACCTGGCCACTTGGATGATTTATGGGATCACAGTCTGCTCCATTAGTTGACCGTAGATAAGGGGTACAAATAATTACGACGCATCTACGTTACTCCCTGTGAGCTGAATTTCCTGATGCTCAGAGTATAGTTCTTCCATTGTGACGATATTATAATGAAGAAACAGGTTTGTCTGCATATTACGTGGGATTTTAAAGATAATTGATATGACGACGACATTTGATTCCAGGGCGACCCAATGAGTGAGCAGCAAGACTCTGTCTGGTTCAGATTTTCTGGTTCTATTGGTCCCAGGCTTAGTTCTCTCATTTCAACGGTCTCAGTTCAATTTTGTCGGTCTTGATTCTTTTTTATACAGGCTCAGTTTGGTAACAGGCAGTTAAAAAAAGAGAAGTTGCTAGAAAATTTGGGCTCAGGAAATGATATTAGATACAAACAGGCTGCAACTACAATATACGTAGAGTGCGTAGTGCCCCAAGCTCCAGCAGTAGCCCCAAAAACTAAGATTGCTTATGACTAAGGTGGATAATTTTTGCAAGGATACAAAGCTTCATAAGAGAAGGGAAGAAATACTTATGATATCATTGATTAAAGTAATAAATTTCTTCATTTATCAAGAAAGTTATCCATTCCATTATTAATGAAGAAAATGCCTAAATTAACGTCGTCAAACAGAGGGTTTGATTCTATTTTAGCCGAAAATAAAAAAAAGTTATGATACACAACTCATTAAATGGCAATACCAACTGCTTAAATGGTCAAACAACGAAGGTGGTAGCTTTGGATGGTTCGCAACTAGTTTGTCTGATACAAGTTTCTTAACTTAAAGACTTGGGTATGCCCACTACCAACATTACATAGTCTATTAAAATTACTTTTTTTATCATTTAAGGATTAGCTATGGTTCATAAGTTCCAAGAAATGGTGTTCAGATAACTCATAAAAGGCAAAAACAACTGCTAAAATGGTCACAACAACGGGGGTAGTTGCATTATGTATAGCATTATAATTAGCAATTGTGTATATCCTTAATGATAATGGTATGTTGTTGTACAGGCTTTAATAAGGGGGATTTTTTTTATGCTCTTTATAAGGAGTAAAATCGCCGGACATTACTATATAATTAGCTTTTACTCTAAATCTTTACGATGTCATATTAAAAAACTACATTAAGTCAAGAATTGTTGCCTGAATTGTCTCATCAGTTATACAAAAGTCTAATTTTTATATCTAAGATAAGTAATAAAGCTTTAAAATTTAACTCCATGGATTAACTTTTCTTTTTTTAGATAAACATAAAATCAAATGAAAGTGAAATTCTAAA
>NW_027289803.1:0-106105 GCF_016086655.4 Lepeophtheirus salmonis | reverse complement strand
CCAATAACAGCTCCAAGCACCTTGATCCTTGATTTTGCATGAAGTGAATATATTGAGTTGATGTCATTATTATTTTATATTAGCTCGGATTCTTCTATATTAATTTTTAGGCCTGACAAAATCTCGAACCACGTATATTTCAATCATGGATGCTATCGTTAATTCTCTTCCAGCCGCTATGATCGCTGATGTATCATCTGCATAAGCATAAATGGATCCACAATCACTAATCCTTGTTTTTTTCAATACTTCATTATCCCTTATTTGTAAGAATAAGGGATTCACAGCAACTATAAAAATAATTGCTGCTATGGGATCTCCTTGCTTGCATCCTTGTTCTACATGGAAAGATCTTAATATGTGTCCTGACCCATAACTTGTTTTGGGTTTTACAAGCATTGTAGCAACAGCTCTTATTATGAATTATTCAAATCCTTTGCCTCTCAAAATTCGTATAATGTGAGTATGCAATCACAGTTAAAAGCCTTTTCAATGGCAATGGTCAAGAAAGTACAATTCGCAAAATTATCGAAAGCAGTCTGTAAGTTTGCAACAATGTCTTCCATTCTCTGACCAGCTACAAATTCTCTCTGGGAATTATGTACTGTATCTTGCCGTGTCCTCTTAAGTCTTTCCTCAATTACATACGGGAATACTTTGCACAAAGTATTTTGTAGTGTTATTGTCCTCAAATTCTTAATGAATGTTATATATTTTCCTTTTTGGGTATTGTAATAAGTATACCATCGTTTATATAAGATGGAAAGGAACCCATCATCAGTATCTACTCAAATAGTTCCTTTAGAATCAGTGCAAGTTCATCCCGCATAAAGTTGATATTTTCAAAACCAACTCCTGATAAGCCAAGATTTTTTTTTTGCTACACCTTCTTACAGCATCTACAATTTCTTCCTCTGAGAAGTGTTTCTCAGTTTCTAGAACAGAAAATGATATACATTTTGGAGGTTCAACCCAAATATAATCGGCAGAGTTAGCGTTATTCAAGACACACTTTACACATAATAATTAACACACAGTATCGGCATCTGTATAATTCTTGGTAGTACTTAACCACTTCAACAGTGTCCAATTCACTCGTCTCATATCTTGAACTGTGTTTATGATGAGGGAACTTTATCCCCGGATAGCATCCTTTTCTAAATTGTTCTATCGATCTCTTCTGAACTTCTAATTCTGTATCACGATAATTGTCATTCAAGAGACCAATAATCAGTTGCCTACTCCCATTATCTTCTCTAGCTGGATAAGATTGATAAGTTTCGCTTTTTTCCCCCATACCAACTCCATATTCCAAATTTCTTTCCAACACTTCTTCCACCATATCTATACGAAATCTGGCATTGGAGATCACTACTCATTTCCTCACGGCATTCCTCATTGTATAGGACGGATGAATTGAATATCCATCTCCATTTCGGTTTTACGTTATGTGTTGGTTCAAGCTTAGCTAGAATAGACTGATGGTCAGACATATTATTTGGAACAACGGTAAATTCAATAGGCCTAAATTCCCTGTTCTACACAATAAATGCCAAGACATGTAAATACAACTTCCGTATTTTATTAGAGAAGGTATTTGAGTCTATTCCTAACAGTTCAAAACGGTGAACAATTTTGTTTTCTCGAAAATTACCCTTTCCTGTTGCATTAAAATCTTGTTTTTTCAGTCTTACATTTATATACCCGATTCTGTAGTACAACAATTACCAATTAATGGATACAGTTCATTAGAATAAAACTCAGGGCTGTCCTCATTTGGTCCATAAATGAAAGTACCCCCTTAATTATTTGAATGTAACATAGATTACCGCTGGAGTGATAATATTTCAACACAGGACTCAATTATTTTTTTCGCTAATATGGCTACTCCTCAACTATTTTCATTTTTATTCGACTTGAATATATCATAAAAGTTAGGAATTCCATAAAAACTTTTGATACTTGTTCTCGTATCAACCAAAACAACTACAGGATTCGGAAGTCAAAGATGGACGTTTAATTAATGCTAATAATGCAATTGAAATGGAGATATTTCATGATTTTTTCCTGAATATTCCAAAGTCTCCTGTCTTTTTTGCATAAGTAAACAATAAGAAAACATTTCTCAAATCTTTGATCATGAGTGAGAAAGAAGCCAAAAGGCAGAGGATCTCAGACCTTCTGGATGCCAAAATTGAGGTGGCGGAAATTATGGACATTGTCAAGTGCTTCAGGAGCCTCATTTTCAAGGTGGCCTAAATAAAAAAGGATGGAAAAGCTGTCTTAAGGAAAGAAGGAAGTAGGGCACAACTTGAAAAGGGATACTGAGTTTCTGGAGAACCTGAAGAAGAAGATCAAGGAGGCCCCACAAAATCCCTGAATGGTCTCTCAAACAAATTTGATGTGGACAAGTAGACAATCAGGAGGGCTGTGAAGGAGGACTTGCGGTTTTCCTCTTCCACAAGAACCCAACAACACCTGTTAACAGACGCTCTGAAGGAAAGGAGACTGCAGAGGTGCAAGAAGAAAATTCGTGCGTGGATCAAGGCAAATGGACCCACAGTAAAAACGAGAAGATTTTCACTGTCGACCAAGTATACAACAGTCGAAACGACCATTGGCTTGTGGGATCATCAGGGGAGGTCAAGGGGTGTTCTGTACAAAATATCTGGCCTAAACAATGGTTCTGGGGTCATATGGCGTCCGACGGCAAGACGATGCCTTCCTTCTTTTTAAGGCTGGGAAGAAAAATCGGCCAGGAGGCCTACTACATGGGGCTCTAAAGAAGAGATAAGACAGCTACTCACTTTTAATGCGTATGCTAATAACTGTCCTTCTTTTACAGGCTCCTCAAACCAGATTTAGTACCATCCCTATGGCCAAACTGTCCCAACTACCTTTCAACTCCTAAAGCGTCATCAAGGCCAACTGAAGCTGCGATGCTTTTCAGAAATTAAAGCTCTACTACATAAAGACCTGGTAAAAGATGAGTTCATTTTGACTAACTGGCATCCAGATGACCTCCAGAAACTAGCTTCCAAGGGATAGAGTACTACTTTGTTGCAGGGTCTATTGGTTTTTCTTTGAAAAGAAGATCAACTGTACATCATGCCAAGAGTTAATGGTAATCAGATACACACCTCCGGACTCAATAACTTTCGATAGTTCAACCAATCAGAATGTAGACCTGAAAGAGTTTGTCGACATAAAACGCAGACGGGGATTCTTGAATCCATTCGACCTTCTCTACCTCTCCTGTCTTTATCCTTACTCCATTTTTCTTACATTACAGCTACTCCTGAAGAGATAGACAGGTTACTTGGCACCCCAAATCCTATAGCTTCATTTGTTGCCGCATTCATTGACAGGATGCAGGACAGTTAAAACTTTGAAATTATCATCGTTGTGGGGTTAAGTTCGAGGAAGGACACTCCTAGTCAGCTTTTTTTCAAAGAATTTCATTCACTTTGTTTGATATTATGGGTAAAAATTTAAGTGCTAAACTTTAACATAAAAGAAAATGGCAGCTAAGAATACAGAAGCTAATAGAAAAAAGCTAAATTCCAAACAAAATCTTCTGACTTGTAAACTTGGACCAACTTTGCACTTTTTGATAATGTCTTTTCTTTTTTATATGTTTTTCATGTTTATTTTGATTAAAGTACTAATAAAATATCACTTCTATTAGAAATGAGGCATCCTTGATAATAAACTCTTCAAAAATGACCCACAAACATAATTATCTAGGAAATTCAATCAGAAACACTATTTTAAACACTTTCAAAGAATTAGAAGAGGGAGATCAAATCCAACCACAAGAGAGGATACAAGAATTGTTTAATGTAAAAATCATCTAAAGATGAAAATAGGTTCATTAAGAGACAGTCTCATAACTATATTATGGATATTCCTTCCAAAATTAATGACTTCTTTCGTTGTGGTTAAGTAAGAGTTCCTTCCTCCATACTCATTAATAAAGGCGAACTTCACTGAAACGAAAAAAAAAAAGAAAACTTGTATAAAAAAGACCTCTTTCTTTTACAAAATTAAATAATACAAGATCATTGCTGTTGGAGGTCTCTATAAGTTTCACCATACCAAAAAGTGAGATTTTCCTACCAAATCTTTGACCAGACGAACAACAGTTCCATAATTGATTACTTAGATCACAAATGTGCGGTTCCAATGTACGATTGGATAAGTAGTACCTATCTCCCGTGTTTATGATCAATCCCTTTTTAAAAGAATTATTTCTTCTCTTCTACAATTGTGATTTTATAGAAGAATTATTTATTATTTATTTTAAAAGTTTTAAATTGATAAATAATTTTGAATTTTTTTGACAAAACTTTGAGACACGACCTTTGTGAACAATATGGCCACCCTCAGCAGCAATCACAGCCTCCACACGGCGGAGGAAAGCCTTGCAGGAGTTGATGATGAACTTCTTGGACAAATTGTTCCACTTCTTCACAATGGTAGCCTTCAGGGAGTCCACGTACCGGTGAAACGTCCGGTTAGTCTCCCTCTCCAAAGTGCGTACATAGCAAAGTACAACGGGTTCAAAATCCGGGGAAAATGATTGTTACATGTCCTTGGGTCAAAATCAGCCATGTTGTTGGCCGATGTGTGTGAAGGTGCACCATCTTGGGTCCCCATAGTTGTCCTCTGGGTAGGTGGGGTTGAGCGATGGTAATGTGGTGAACTTCAGTACCTTGTATTAGGCCTCCTTGCCGACTTTCTCCAGCCTTAAAAAAGAAGGGAAGCATCTTCTAGCCGTAGGACGCTACAACCCCCAGTATCATTGGAGGCCCAGATGTTTTGTACGGAATACCCCCTTGACTTCCTCTGGTTATCCCCCAGCCAAAAGTCGTTTCGACGGTTGTGAACCTGGTCCACAGTGAAAATCTTCCTGTAAGATAAATTTTTTACTGTGGATCCATTTGCCCTAATCCACGCACGAACTTTCTTGTACCTCTGCAGTCTCCTTTCCTTCAGAGTGTCTGTCAACAGATGGCGTGGTGCCCTTGTGTAAGAGGAAACCCCCAAGTCCTCCTTCACAGCCCCCTGATTGTCCCTTCGTCCACGTCAAACTCCTTAGAGAGGTGATTCATGCAATTCGTGGGGTCCTCACTGATCTTCTTCTTCAAGTCCCCCAGAAACTCAGAATCCCTTTTCATGTTATATCCCCCACTTACTTCTTTCCTTGAGAGGTCTTTTCTATCCTTTTTCTTGTTGGCCACCTTGAAAATGAGGCTCCTGGAGTACTTCACAATGTCCATAATGTCTGCCACCTCAATTTCGGCATCCAGAAGGTCTGATATCCTCTGCCTTTTTGCTTCTTGCTCACTCATGATGAAAGATTTGAGAAATGTTTATTATTGTTTACTTATGCAAAAAGGACAGGAGATACATCATTTTTCAATTTACACACAAGGTCTGCTAAGTAAATTTTTAGTCCCTTTCTGATCTCTAAAACTTGAGCGTATCTCAAGCACAAAAAGTTTCTTCTAACTTTAGTTCTTTTAAATTTAAAACATTTTATCGTTAAAGTGACTACCTAAATAACAAATACGAGATTGTCAGTTCCATCGTAGTTCAACATGTTTTACTTGTATTAGGGAAGAACGTTTCTTGATGAAACTGTTTTCATCTATAGATTACTTTCACATTAAGTAATTATTTTCTCAGTTCTTGTGTTTGGATTCGATCTCCCTTTTTTAATTTTAATTTAATTCATTCTCCTTAAAAATCTATGTTTGTCAATCTATCCATAAATGTTTCATTAACTATGATTTTATGTTCAGATGTGAAATATTCAAATACAGATATAGTATTTTGTACTCATTTGGTACTTAGTAGTCAGATACAAAAAAGACAGGGGCAAATGAGTTTACCACTACAAATAATATCAATATGTCTGACGACTTGATACACAATTAATCCTGATTATAAATCCTACCTTTACTTTTCACTATGACCCTTATAATTAATTATCAAAATTGACATATCAGGAACTGATCGTAAATACTAAAAAATGTCGATTCAATCTTTCATGTAATATATATATAATATTTTAAGAAAAATGAGAGAGTAAAACTAAATACTTACTTAAGCTGATCAACATCGAATTTTAAGCTTTGGGAATCCCTAATAATGCTTAGCTGGAGCCGTCTACACGTTAAAAAATACTAGGCTGGAGCCTATATTAGTCTATACGATTGATCCACTAGTTATCTATATATGGTATAACTAAATCATTGATAGGCGAGAAACGATATTTTTATAATTTTTTTAATTCAGATGGTCTGTTAAAAAAAATTATTTAAAACTTGTTGAGGTATCAACAAATCCTTGTGTGCTAATCTTTTGATATTATTAAGAAACTTTGTGTACAAGAATATGTCAAGATAATCATTTTTGTGCCCTGACTATTTGTTAAAACAGATCATAGTTCTTGTTTTAAATTGTTTTATAATTTTATTAAACATATTGAAGAAAATACATATTTATAATCAATTATTTAATTAAAATATAAGCCTCTTTTATGGATGACATGAGGCCATAAATGAGTTTTTGGTCATAGAAAAATTTATAAATATATAAAGTGTAATAAAGTATAGGTTCTGGATTAATATTTAAAATCTGTAGTCTTCAGATACAAAAATAAAATAAAAAACTTACTTCAAATAAAAATTATTCTGAAGAAATAATTTGCTTTGCAATTAAAAGTCTATATATAGTTAATTAAAAATAATGATTTTTTTTGTTAGGCATGGCTTGAAAGACATTGACTAGACGAGGAATATAAATTCTACGAATATTAAATATATTGCTTTGTTGAAGAGATATACTCAAAAACTTTTTTTTCACTCCGTTTATAACTATCATATTTGTCCGTGTTTTATGAAATAGGTATATATTTTTCAATATTGTTTTGGCTATAACAGTCATGTCTGAGTCATAATATCAAGAACAAGAGAGAAATGAGTCTATACATTTGTCACCATATAAAGTAACAGATCCATTTATTAAAATCAAGTATCTTAACAAATAGTAATTTTTACGCAATTTAAGTTTATCATAAAGAAGTAAAATCGTGTCTATGAATTCCGCTTTGTAGAAAGAATGAGTGGGTTCATAAAAGTTATAGATACCATTAATGTTAGAGTTATGAAGTGGAAGTAGTTATTTTCTAACATAAAAATCATTTCATTTCATTTAGATTTTAAGACTATTTGATCAAACAGGACTATTTCGTAATTCAGAATAACAAGAGACAAAGGTGATCTCCACAAATTTATCATGAGGTAGACAGTTTCTTGCCACATAAAAAAATCATGAAGATAACTGAGAAAAAACCTTCCCGTCAATGATTATTCAAAACTTTTTAAGTAACAAAATTAAATATATCGGTAACAATATACATCATTATGGGCAGGTCTTAAGATCGAATCAAGATGTAAATAACGAAAAGAGTCTTTATTTTTCAAAACTTTTAAATTAACAAATTTGTAAATATCGATTATAAAATATATCATTAATAAATATGAACTGTCTTATGGACAGGTCTTGAGATCGAATCAAACTTCTATTTTTCGAAAATTTGTGTTCATTAGTATAAACTTATGTTCCGGAAGATAACTGAGACACAAAATTTTTCATCATTAATCATGTTGAATATTCACGGAGAAGAAATTATTAAAAATGGATGAAATATAATATATATTCAATTTTGATTTTCTTATATACGGATTTAAATATCGAAAGGAGACTTTATTTTTCAAACATAGAACATCCTAAGCCGCAAAACTTCTTCTGGTAGATAAATGACCAAAATATTCTAGTCACCCACGATTCAATCTTTTGAAGCAACAAAATTAAAAATATCAATAATAATATTCATTATTAAAAACTATGTATTGTCAAATGGACAGGACTGGAGATCGAATAAAGCTACTTTTTTCGGAAAATGTGTGTTCATTAGTATAAACCAATGTTCTGGTAGAGAGCCAAGATACCATTTTCCATCAATGATCATCTAGAATCTTCAGAAAATCGAAATTGTTATAAATAAATAAAATAGTCTTGATAGTCAATATTGATTTTCTTATAAACAGATATAAATATCGAAAAAAGCCTTTATTTTTCTAATATAAGAAATTTTAAGCCAAAGTACATGTTCTGCTAGGTAACTGAGCCAATATCTACCTATCTATGACGATTGAAAACTTTAAAATTAACAAAATTGAAAATATAGTTTATAAAATACATCATTAATAAAAATAAACTGTCTTATGGACAGGTCTTGAGATCGAATATAGCTATATTATTCGTAAATTTTTTAGTTCATTAGCATAAACCAATGTTCTGGAAGGTAACTGAGACAAATTTTTCATAAATGATCATGTTGCACCTTCATAGACACGAAATTGGTAAAAATGAAAGAAGTAGACTTCATATTCAAATTTTACTTTCTTATAAACGGATATAAATATCGAAAAGAGCCTTTAGTTTTCAAATATAGGACATTATAAGCCTGCAGTACATGTTTTGAGTAGGTAACTGAGCAATATCTAACAGTCAATGACGATTCAAAACTTTTAAAGTAAAAAAAAAAAAATATCTCGGTAACAATATACATCATTAAAAACTACGACTTTATGATGGACATGTCTTGAGATCGAATCAGGCTATTTTTTTCGGGAAATTTGTGTTCATTAGCATAAACCTAATGTTCTGAAAAGTAGCTGAGATAAAATTTTCATAAATTATCACGTTGAATCTTCACAAAAACAAAATTGTTAAAAATGAATAAGGTAGACTTCATATTTAATTTTAATTTTCTTATAAACGGATATAAATATCGAAAAGAGCCTTTATTTTCGAATATAGGACATCATAAGTCACAATATATGGTCTTGCAGGTAACTGAGAAAAAATCTTCCAGTCAATGACGATTCAAAACTTTTAAAGAAACAAAATTGATAATATCGACAATAAAATAAATCATTATATACTAATATAATAAATTAATAAAAATACTTTTTTCGAAAATTTGTGTTCATTAGCATGAACTAGTGTTCTGGTAGGTAGTTTAGACAACATTTTCCATCAATGATCATGTTGAATCTTCACAGAGACAAAATTGTTGAAAATGAATATAATAGACTTTATATTACATTTTGATTTTCTTATTAAGGGATATAAAGATAAAAAAAGAGCCTTTATTTTTGATAAGCCGCGGTACATGTTCTGGTAGTTAGCTGAGAAAAAATTTTCCAGCCAAGGACGATTGAAAACTTAAAATGTAACAAAATTTAAAATATCAATAAAAATATACATTTGTTTAATGAAATGACTGTTTTCAGGTTGGAAACGGCATTTTTCTTATTTTGAAAAGTTCATGTTCACTAACATCTTTCAAGCTTATTATAGGTAGGTTGGACAAATTCTTTCATAAACGAACATGTCAAATCTTTACAGAGACGAAATTTTTAAAAGTTCATAAAAAAATCGGATATGATAAGCCGAACTACATGTTCTGGTAGGTAAGGTGTCAAAAAGCTTCCACTGAATGATGATGCCAACCCTTCAAATTAACAAAATTGAAAATATCGATTAAAATATGTATAATTTATAAAGTTTTACTGTGTAATGGACTGGTATTGAGATCGAAAACCGCAAAGATTTTAATTTTTGTAAAAAAATTTTTTTTAATGTCAATGAAAATGTACACAATTATCAAATTGCTTACAATGAAATTGTATCTTAATCAAATGCCCTACTTCTCACATAAGAATAGGAAGAATAAATAAAGTGTAGTAATATTACAAAATGTAAATAATATAATTGTATCATTTTTATATAAATTTTAAATTAAACAGTTTTATGAACAAATAGGTTAACTTAATTTATTAGGCTAATAGAAAGCAAATGTAATACACATATTTCTATTTCATAAATATTTGTACTACAACTTGGAGCCATCAAATAGTTTAGAACATGGATATAACTTATAATTACCAATCAATATTAAATTATTACATTTATTATTTATCTAATATTACTTTAAAAGTATTAATTCTATTTTAACATCAAAAATGGAAGTAAAAATACTTATAATAATATAAAACTGACAAAACTTGACCCTTACAAAATTTTAAGGTGTTTTTTGATAGCAATTATTATTTTAGTAATGTATAACTAAGTAAAATAAACATATTTTTAAAATTATTACCCTCTATTATTATTTGCAAACGCTGTATTTTATAAAACTTCATCACTATTTTACAGACTATTTGTTCTCCAAAACTTTTATGCCACTATAATATTAGAAAACACTAACTTTTAACAACAAATATATTATCATTTTATTGAATGAATCCTGTCTGATGGGTGTTAATGGGCTAAGTGGGATAACATAAACACTTTTTCAAAATCATCTATATATTTTAATCTATAATAGCCATGTAGATCGAACTTATATGTGGTGTATTAAAAATTCTTAGCACTTATTTTTAACACACAAAAATTTGTAATTATAAGCCTCTTTAAAAATAATGCCCTATGATCAGGGTAATACGACCAATGTTGCATTAGTATAAAAGTAACTAAATTAGTTTATTGTTTTTATATACATGTTAAATGGATAATACTGCATTAAGAATAATATTTGATTAATAAAAAACTTCAGCATTACATATAGTGTAAACAATTTGTATTTGTTTGCTTTTATATTCAAGTTCATTGAGAAGAAACGAATTAAAAACGCAAATAATATGATTTAATACTTGGTTCTATGTATAATAATGATAATTCGTAATAGTTTTTCCACTGTAAAACATACTGGCTTCAAATCTAATTGGGTACAGATAAATATGGCTAAAAGATTCCTGGCAGGTTACAAACTGTGTAAGATGATAGATGAAAATAGAATAACAATGGCACTTCTTCCGGAGCCACCTAACAAAATGGCTGTTAGGTACATAGACATCCCTGTTATGACAATATTTTTATATTAATGTTCAACAGGATTGAGCCTAAGGGTGGGTATTATGGTTCTGAAATCTTTAAAGGCGGTAAGCTTAGTTGATTATTGTAATGGAGATATGGTAACAATAACATTGAAGCTGAAGAAACAGCTGAATGTTGTAATATCTTATTACACGGATATAATGTTAGAATGCACCTTCCCATTGCTTGAAAAATTGATAAAAAAGTTTAAAGAAGAATGCACACGCATGCACATAGCACATCATGGGGTGCTAAATAAGAGAGGTGAAAAAATAGAAGAGGTGTGTGAAGCACTTGAATTGAACATATGCAACGAGGGGAGAGAGTTTACATTTGTGGGAGGGAAAGGTTCCTCAATTATAGATGTAACCTTCGTCAACGACTGCATGCTTCCCAATTTCTCTTTGTGGGTTGTTTCTGAAAAACAATCAATGTTTGACCATAAATATTTAATGTTTAAACTCGAAATTGAAATAGAGCCCATTTTATACAGAAATCTAAGGTCAATCAAATGGAAAAATTATGATAAGAAGCTGCGTCCACTGATTAAGGTTGCTACAACTGGATTGGAAAGATACATGTGAAGGTAATAGAACTTCTAGCTACCAAAATAACGAGTTCACTTGTCGATGATCTAAATGAATGATAACACTATGTGCAAAAAATATAAAGGAGTTACACCATGTTAAATAGAAGAACTCACAAGAGTGAGCAAGGAAACCAAGAGAGCTGAAGAAAGAGTAAGAACCCCCCAATGGAGTAACGATAGAATTGACTATTATAAATGTAAAACAGAATATAGGAGGTCATTGAACTAGAGAGACGAATGTATTGGAGGGAGAGATGCACCGAGATGGATTCTTACACATCAATATCAGCTGGAATAAAGCGACAAAATTGTCATAATGGACCGAGAATAGGAATGTTGACTAATAAAAATGGGGGGGGCATTTTAGTTACTCAATTTCGAAACATATGAAAAGGAAGTCCGAATGGATGGCTTAAAACATGATTTAGTGAGAAAATGGCATTTTAGTGACTGTTATATTGGAGATGGTTTAAAAGTCAGATGCTGAAACATATGAGTAAGACAGAAGTCCAATTTAATTATCATATTTACTTGAATCTGAAAACATGAACGCAAAATGGACGAAAAATGATGATTAAGTGTTGCAGCCTAAAAAATATCTTTATAAAGCCTATTTTTTTTTTTTTTTAAATAGAAGGGTTTAATGTTCTCAACAAGTTCGAGATGGATTTTTAAAGGAATTGTATCCCCATTTGTGTGAAACTGTGCTATTCAGCATCTAATTCTATCCAAACCTGGACCAATATTGACAGTTGGATTTGCAGATGATATAACTGTGATAATGACAGGAATAAATTTGTCAACTATAGGTTGTATCATACAAAAACGGGTGAATGAAATGTGCAGATCTATGGAAGAAATTGGTCTTAGGTTTAGTGAGAATAAAACGGATGCAATGTTACATACTTGGTCTCAAAAAGTGAATACACCATTATTACATATGAACAGAACAATTATAGAATGGGTAAGCCAGTACAAGTATCTTGGTTTTGTTATCGATAGAAGATTGATTCACTAAATGATTGGGACACACTGGGGCTTAAAACCACTATATACTAAATGGATAAATAAGGCCTATGTCGAATCAATTTTGATTTACGGAGCAGGAATATGAGCACTTGTATATGTTAAAACCAAAGGAGGAGCTCTGGAAATCAATTTTAAATATCTTTGATGAGGTTTTTAAAAAAAAAATTAGCATAATATTTCACTTGAAATAAAAAAAAACAATGAGAAACGATTAGTTCAAAATTTCCCATTTTTGATACAGACTGTTCAAAAATTGATAACAAAGTTGGATAAGGCTGGTCAAGTACTCCTGTAACCAGGACAGGACACTGCACTGACGCGTTTCCAATATGTGTCTTTGTTAATTCTAAATGGAATGTATCTCTTCAAGGTGTTCTGCTACAAAATTAAGAGTTTTTTTAAGTATTTTGAAAGGGAAAATCATCAAAATAATAAAAATGAGGCTATATATTTCTAATAGAAGTGGTATTTTATTAGTACTTTAATCAAACTAAACATTAAAAACATATAAAAAAGAAAAGCCACAGTCAAAAAGTAAAAAGTTGGTCCAAGTCTACAAGTCAGAAGATTTTTGTTAAAATGGGATGTCATCATTCACTGTAGCACTTTAATTTTATCCATGACATTAAACAAAGTAAATGAAATTATTTGAAGAAAAGCTGACCCGGAGTGTCCTTCCTTGCACTTTAACAACGGCGATGTCAGAGTTTAAACTGTCCTGCATCCTGTCTATGAATGTGGCAACAAATGAAGCTCTAAGATTTGGTGTGCAGAGTAAACTAGGAGTAGCTGTGATGTAAGATGAAATGGAGTGAGCATAAAGACAGGAGAGGTAGAGAAGGTCGGATGGAGTCGACAACCCCCTCTGCTCATTATGTCGATGAACTCTTTCAGGTCTACATGCTGATTGGTTGGGCTATCGAAGGTTATAGAGCCCGGAGGTGTGTCTCTGATGACCATTGCCTCTTGGCATGATGTACAACTGATCTTCTTCTTCGAGGAAAACCAATATACAATGGAAATAAGTAGAGAGCATCCATGACCTCAGCTTTTACCATGTCTTAAAGCAGATCTAGCAGATCAAATATTATTATTATATTGTAAAAATATAAATAAATAAGCTTACTATTAACAAATATCTTATTTACCTGATAATTTGACAAGACTCAGAATACGAATATTTTTCTCCAGGATTTGTCTCACGCTGATGTAGTATATACCTTCACTTATTCTGTACCAGCGAAAGCTTCTTTCGATGGGATCAGACTGGAACATGAAGAGGAGTACATAGGAGAAGATACTTTAACAGATCTGCTGTAGTAAAGAACGTCTGCTTTGTTACTAGGAAGGTTTCTGAGGCCAGGTGCTTTACTGTTTTGCCACTCGATGAGAAAGTCGACAACATCTCTCAAGAAAGAGAGGCTAAGTTTGTTCTTCTCAGAGATTGGTTCTAGAAGTTCATCTCTCTTTTCGTAGCCAACTCACCGTATCCTTACGTTTAGGATATTCCACATGGTCCTGAGCTCACATTCTCTCACATAAATGCGTTTGAAAGAAGACCAGGTGAATATTATCTAGCTATTGGGTTGGTGAAGAGAAAAGTCATTTGCTCACGAATGAATGAGAGCTTAGAAGGTTGCTTAGGTTCAATCTCTGAGAAGTTGAGAAACTTCACTACCTTTTTGAAAAAGTCTTCCCAGGTATTTTTTTTTATTCAAATCTTCTTTTACTCCCAGAAAGGAAGCCAAATTGATGACTTGAATCACAGTGTTGGCCTTGCCTTCAGAGGTGATGTATGACACTGCCTTTTTATCAATCAACACACCAGAGTGGTACATTTTGAATGACATATATGTCTCAAACTTGATGTTGGCTACTACTTGGGGGCCCAATTTCTCATCATGGGATAGCTTCAAAAGGGCAACACTTGGTTATTGTGATGAGGATGAAGTATGATGGGAGTGTCTCCTTGCCCAATTTGTTACCAATTTCTTGCACAGAACACAATTCATTGAACTGTTGAGCCCTACGTGACATGGTGGCAGCTTGAGTTGGCCTTGATGAAGCATTGGGAGTTGAGAGGTAGTTGGGGCAGTTTGGCCATAGGGATGGTACTACATCTGGTTTGATGTACCTGTAAAAGAAGGACAATTATAAGAATATGCATCAAAAGTGAGCAGCTGTCTGACATCTTCTTTAGAGCCTTGCCAATGGTCTGACTTTTTTAAGATTCACAGATGAAATCAGGTTCGTTAAAATGCAGCAGATACAGCTTTGTACTTTTGGAGGGTGCCTAATCAGTTTTCTTCAGATCTGTTTCTTGTGGAATGGCTCTCAGCAAGGCGGTATCAAGTCTGGGGGTTCTCTCTTTGTTTGGCCACCGATAGATTGTAACACCAGACTGTTGTTGCCCATTATCATACCCTGTAGCACAACACATTCTGGGCATGATTGGAATTACAAAACACAATAAAGATGGCGTCCACAAAGTAACTAATAATTATTAGTTATTACTTATTATCTTACCCGACACGTTGCATTGTTTTTCTTTTCAATGGACCCATGTTGCACGCATATTTGAATTCATGTTTGCACATGCCCAGTCCTGCTTACAGGAGTCCTTGGGCTGGTGTATAACTTATAAGATATTTGTGTCATAGAAGACTCTTGCAACATATAATGGTACCATACTGTTTTTCAAGCAGAATTGGAGGGCATTTTAAAGGCATTACGTAATCTCAATAATATGATCATTCAAATGGCTATCCAAATTTTCCTGGACAGTTCAGCTGCTATTAGTTCTACAGCTAAAAATGAAGGCTTCTTCACGGTTCAACTACACCCATTTTTTGGTGGATGAGACACATTTCATATTGTTATATATCCTCTTGTCGTAATTTCAAATGTCTTTATAGCTCATTCTATGAAATATCACTTATTATTGCTTTTCCCTCTGTATTTATTATGTTTTACTAACATAATTGATCCTATGTTGTATCATACAGTTTTATAAATGCTCCAATGTTTTTCTAAAAAATATGATTTTTTGTATCTTGCTAACTACATATTGCTAAAATCAATATGTCTTTGGTTATTTTAATTGGATGAGCGGTTGGTTGTATGGTGGAACTGTGTTGTGTGCATGTGGTTTCAGGCGGTGTTATTATGCTCCTGTCAATATTTTAAGATTTGTCTTTTTAGAGAATCAAAAGGCCACAAGTTTCATCTTATTTAATGTACACTTTTTTAGTGCAGGCATATGGCCCTGTACATCCAGGGGTTCCCCGATGGGTGGGGGTATCACTTAAATTTTAAAGCAATCTGCATGTCCAGTTCATTTAATCCTCTAGAAGGCGGCGAGTGATAAATCGATAGACCAATTTACAAGGTGGCTTGTTACAGTAGAAGCCCACCAGGAAACCTCATACAACTATGGAGGTCAATAATCCAACCGAATCCAGAAAAAAAAGAAACCCACTTACACCAGCCTCAACAAGTACAAAAAGTTCATGAATTGTGAGAGTGGGGAAATTTCCCAATCAAAGTTGCGGTTGAAATTAAACAATGTATTTTGAGTTTTTTCCTCACGATAATATTCTCAATCAAGAGAAATTTACAAGGCTGGCATTACCACCCGTACTGTGTGTTATTGGAGTTCGTCAGAAGCAAAATGGACTAGATGGCAATTAAATACAAGGAGTGAGAATCAAATTGTCGCCAAAATATTTTTCTACAAAAAACAACACAAAATATACGTTTTTTATTAAAAATCAAAACTATGACGAGCATATAGGTATAGAGTAGCCATTCATTCGATATAATCACCGTTGGCATCAATAACAGCCTCAATACGGCCTCTGAACCGGCCGCAGGCTCTTCTGACCATCTCATTGTCCATGTTGCCGAATACCTCCTTGATGGAGTCCATCAGGCTGGCCTTTGTGCTATGGGGATGTCTGGGGCTATGTCTCTCGACATAGCCCCAGACAAAATAGTCCAAAGGATTAAGGTCGGGAGAGTTAGAAGGCCACAAATCCTTGGTTACGACGTTATAATAGTTCTCAGTTGACCACTGTATGGAGATTTGGGACACATGGCAGGGTGCTGAGTCTTGTTGCCACGCCCATGGCAGCCCAGATCCATCGCCATGGCCTTCATGGACCTGGTAGGGTCATCCTCAACTATCTTCTTCACCTTGTCGAAAAAGTCGGTGCCCCTGACCTTCCTGTCGGCGCCCTCTGCATTGGATGCCCTCTTTATGGCAGCATCAACATCCCAGGATACCTCTAGCTTCTTATGGATACGCTGAACAGTCCGTAAATTCACTCCTAAGGTTGAAGCAATCGTAAATTGGAGATTTCACATCCACTATTAACCAATACAATGACTACGGCGGACCTTGAAAGCTCCTCGTTCCACTTATAGCTCTTTATCTCCTCATATGATGACGGCATGATGCTAACTGAACTACGTATTGCCAGCTGACGAGAATAACTCTCCTATTTGGTAACCGGTTTTTTATTTGATAATGTCGTCTTCAAGTTATCAAGGTTTAAAGTAGGAGACAATTAGATCCCCCCTCCCTGTAGTTGAAGCATCAACTCCTGAAGACCCTCATTACCGAATCTGTTTCATACATAACCCAGTGAAACATTTTATGGAGGATGAGAGGGTTCTTGGGTAGGCGGCAAGGAAATCTTAATGACTGTAGTTATAGCTAATGGTATTTCGGATCATAGAAAACTCAGCATCTATGACATTTCCTTATGCCACTTCATCCCTAGTTGTGCCAAATGAAGAACATAAGTTAACGATCCTAAAACATCTAGTGAGTAAAGTAAACATTGGCTCACTTACTGAGTTCCTTAGGTCCATATTAGTGGAATCAATGCTTACCCCATCCAACGCTGTATCAATATAATGATGTTGATAAGAACTCATTTTAGATGGACAATTTCACAACTGCAAGCTCGAAGGGAGAGATCCCCAATAATATATTAATTCAATTGAAAGAGTATTTCGAGACTGAATCAATAGTTAACAATAAGAATGTTGTTCGAATAAACCAGACCTACTTTGAACATTAGAATTCCGATAATTGACATTGCAGTAAAAAAGGCACTGCCTAAGAACAGTGCTAGCCGTAGCCCAATTGTTCATATTGGGGCTACATTTTATAATTTAAATCTTAGCACGCTTGTTGGATACTTTAACTACTTCCCCCTGGATGGAGAGATACCTGAAAAATATCTTGTGGGAAGAACGACATTCATACCAAAAGTGGAAAACCCCTCGAAAACGGATTATTTTCACCCATGAAGTATTTTACCCCATTTTAGGCGATAATTCCAAAGAATATTAGCTCTAAGATTTGGGGTTGTGGATATACAGCTGTCACTTTTTTGGATATGGCTAACGCATATGATTCGGTGTCATATAGTTCAATTTTGCAAGCTTATAAAAGGGTTGGGGTATCTAATTATATTTGCAAATACATTTATTACCTGTATGTAAGTGCTACTACAATGCTTCATGGCAAAGTTCATGCCAAATTTAATTTGGCTATTTACAGGGGGATCTGTTACCTTGGTAACTCTTTAAATTCAAATTGAAGTGGGTACTTGATGCCTTCAAAAGTAGTGAAACTCTTGACCGAGTAAGGATAACGGTATTCCGATCCCAGCACTATTATATGCTGATGACACCGTTATAGAGTCGTCATCGCCGAATAACTTACAAATTGCTTCTGAAGAGTTCATCAATATTAGTATAGAAGCGTTGGTCTTAAGATAAACATAAAAGAAGTGTTCTTTTACAGCAATTACAAAATCTCTAACCGACAACTCGTTCTTAGTTGATGATACCAATACTGACAATTAATGACCTCCAAGTCAAGCCATTACAGGTTGGGTAAAATTATTAATATTTGGGACTTACATATAGAAATCTTAGATAAGAGACCGAGGATATATCAAAAATATAATAAGAGATGTAATCAATTGTCTCAATAAATATAAATTCAGTAATCAACAAAAAGTTCTGCCCTTGAAAGTACACCTGTTACCGAGGGTGGTTTTTAAAATTTATAATGGAACTGCTTTAAGACGTCTAAAATTCCCTGATAGCATGATCAAAAAGCTTCCAATGGTATGGGCTGGATTCTTTAATGATACACCCAATGAGTTTTTGTACGTCAAAAGTATTCATGGTGATTTGAGGCTTTATAGTCTCTGGACTAAAGGTGCACGATTTTCAAAGTAAGTAAAAACCCGATAATCAATGTAATTATTAATAATTTCTTAAACTACCTAAACAAATACCCATTAAAATTGGAAGGACTATGGTTAGACACATAAGGAATACGATAACCCTAGTTGTAGGGGCCTTTATGCAAAGACTAAAACGGTGGGACTATCCTCTGCAGTAGAGGGCGTAGCTAATTACTCCTACCTTAAAAATAGAATCCTTTAAGTATATCATAATAATTTTGGAGTGGCCCTGAAAATTGTCTCTGTTTCAACTGAGACTAAAGCTTCCAAGGTTACATACACACCAGGGTTGATCAATAAATGTGAAACTTGTCATGATCTTGTAAAAACCTTGATCATCTAATACTAATATGCCCCAGAACTCAGCAGTCTCGCATCGACAGACATGACTCTGTACAGCAAATCATAGCCAATTCCATGAAATGTGTTAGGTGGAATGTACACCAAAAATCAAATTGTATAATGGTAAAAGCCCCGTTACCCAGATATAATTTCGATAAATGATAAAAAATCGCTCTCTGTTGTTGTGGACCCATCAGTGATATCAGATAAAGGCAAAATGACTGTTGCAGAAGACAACAAAAGAGCCAAATATAACACGTCAGCTCTTTCTGATCATATCAGAAATAGGTTCAGGTGTTGGTTCTGTGATTGTCATTCCTATTGTTTTAAATTGGCTATGAATTGTGTCTAAGAACACCATGTAGTACTAATGATACTTTTTTCGTAGTCAAAATTACTTCATTCCAACCCCACAATTAGTGCTATTGAGTCAAACAATGAAATAGTGAATAGCGAAAGGGACCATGCTGAAAATCAGATAAGGCCTTATACATTAAATATCTTAATCTATGCGACCTGTTTTCTTTTATATACATAGATATATTTAAAGATATATAATAGTAATATATTAGTCTTGCCCGCCCCTCCCCCAGCAGATCCACCGTTAGTACATCTGGCGCCCTCAGAAGAGGAATAATTAAGCTCTATCGGGAGAATTATCTCTTTCACCAAAGACGACCAAATTATATCGTCCAACTCACAGGTTAATCTGGAACCCCAAACCACGGGGACAAACTCAAGGTCTAGAATATTCATGTTTCTAGTCAGCAGGAAAGATAAATTTTGGTGACCCTGCTGACAGGAATCAAGCCCTTGCATATTCACTTTTATATAAAGGTCTTTTTTGTATAACTCTTGTGTTTGATCTCTAGAAGAACACGGATCAGCACCATCGCAACCTTAAGGAGCTATTGATTAAATTTGCAGCATTCTTGGATTATCTATTCTAGGCTGTTCCTTAAGACAATAGCTCCAGCATCTGCGAGAGTCCTCCTGGAGATTAAGAGCTCTTTCAGCCCCCAGTCCTTCGTCTGAAACCCATGCATTGTAGAACAACTCTTCTGGGGGTGTTATGGTACAGCCTTTGCATTCCTTTATCCAGCGCCTCACTAGGAGGTCGCAACATTTCCTGTAGATTTGTGGGTACAAGAGTCGAGGGATGAGATGGTCCCAGGAATCAATGTATCTATGAAAGAAACTTAATTTACTGGCTTCAAGGTTTCGTATAACATCCCTCAGCTTTTTATATATGCTGGCATATTGAACAACCAATAGCCAGTACTGAACCCCTAGATTTTGGATAAATTTTTTGTCATCAGTAACAACCATAGAGCTTCCATTTATAAATTAATGTTGGGTGTTGGAGTTTTGGTCAATGTAGAATGCAGTTCAAGGTACATTTTTATAGTTAGCATTAAGGCCAATCTCCTAGCATTGATAGAAAAGAAGTTACAGTTCTTTTGAAGTTTTTTTGCGTCCTTTGCTACCAGAACCGTGTTGTCGGAGATGGAGCATAATTATGTATCTCCTGGCTTAATTTATTCCGTTTGAAGACTTTCATCACCAAAGTATTCATATTGACCAGGCACAAACTGAGGCTACAATTAAAGAGGTACCCTGACAGGGCGTCCCTTAGCCAGATACCAGACGTAACACAGATTACCTCTTTGCCTTTTGAGGTCACAGCTGCACTATCCTAGATAAATTAAAAATATTTTAATAGTGGGAGGGGGGGGGGAACCCAACCTTGCACAGGCATTCTGCAGTGACTCGTGTGAGACTGAATCGAAGCCCTTTGCAAAATCGACTAAGGCTATACCCACACTCTTCTTTTTGTTAGTTTTATAGCCATTTTTATTAATGAATTTAGGATCAATGAGTTTTACAAGCATCTGCTCTCCCCAGAGAACCCTTTTTGGCACTCCTTAATGGGTACATGCTTGAGAATATTCGTGATCACCTTAGATTATTGGGCAAAAATCTTCCATCACAGATGGCTCCTTATTGTTTAGTTATGAAGTAGCTCAGTGGGGATTTCTCCAGGCTCTGCATTGTTTGCCAGAACATAGTCAGCAATAGAATATCACCCTGTTTAACTTCTCTTCAGGTATTAAATTATGAGCTGAACCCCGGTATATCAATAGAAGCTTTTCTCATAGTACAAGATATAATCAATATTTCAATGAAATAAAAAGGAGTTTCATACTTGGTTAGTTGCATTCAAGTAACTCATATCATACAATATCAAATACCTTACCAACGTTTATGAATAACGCTGCATAATTGAATGATTTTTTCTTGGAATTAGTAATAAAGAAATGAATAGTAATTGAATATTTCTAGAAATGTTTTCGGTTAGTCTATTTTTAACAAAACCTTTCTGGTTTTTATTAACGATTATTTGTATCCCGAGGTATCTGGAGATTTTAATTTTATCCTAATAAACGTTAAAATTAATTCTCTTAATATAGTAGTCCTTATCATTTTACAATAATTTAGCAATCTAGGTTTGTGTGAACATGTTTCACAATGAAATATTATTAAGTCGATTATTTGACTAATTGTAATTCTCAATCTCGATTTTAGAGGCCGAAAAACTTCAGGAATTAAATATAAATTGGTCACTTATATTATTTACATGTAATCAATAAATAGTAATAAAGTAAATTGAATATGAAAGATATTAAAATTGGAATTAATTTTCCTGCATTTAAAATATTATTAAATCATTACAATAAGTTAGTAATGGACTTAATAACATTTAAATTTGAAACATTTTCACACAATCTTAAATTGCTAATTTAATAAATACTCTATAAGAAATTATAAAGTTGATCTAAAAAAAATCAATCAAAATCAAACTTTTTTTTAACAATAAATCTTCTGAAATTGTAATATAAGTTTTAAAGGTCTACTGGATATAAAATTCATCAACTCAACAAATTTCAATTAAATGTTATCATATTTCGATGTTCTCTCAAGAGGCTTTCACTCCTTAACGTTATCCTTAAAGGAGTTTGAGAAACCATCTGAGTCTATTATCGTATTAATATTGATGGTTCAACTTTTGAATAATAAATCATTATATTCTTTTACGCCACAGATCTTGCAGAAAACAAGTAGTATTCATTGGATATATATTTAAGGCAAAAAAGTGAGAAAGCCCAAAAACGTTACAAGGCTAAGAAAGAAGGTCAATAATGGCTCACTACCAAGAAAATAGGAATCCAAAATAGTGGGACTTACTTTTTGATAAAACAAAGATGGTATTGTATTCACCTTTTATCTGTTTTCATCAATTGACTTTTGTATGGCTTAAAGCAGCTGACTCTACTTATTATAAACACAGCTACAGTAGTACTTATGATTTTTTTTCTCCATATAAGTGAAGGACTTTGTGCTGTTTTTGAGTAAGAAAAAAAAGAATATCCCGCTGGTTTTTCATTACTCCGCTAATCACTAATTAATTATTTGCTTGAGATACAGGTATTTATAATTTAGATGCTTTTATAGTTTCACTGGTCTACTAATACTTATTAATCTGCAACAAATATTGCTGACTAAAGGATCCAAGCTATGCTACAAGGTTTTCCGCACTCAGTCTCGAGGAGGGGGCTCTAACTGGCTCTCTTTACAAAAACAATTATTAAAAAAATTGTTCATTTATATTTTACACTTTGGTTAGCGCAGTTACAGAGAGAACTTACAGAAAAACTAGAATGGGCACTTGGTAGAGCACAAAAACTTTACTTAAAATCCTATTCCCTAACAATTAACAATAATTTCAGGTATCTATATCTTAATTTGTTCAAAAATTACTATTTTTAATTCACTATTCAAAATATTTCATTTTGTATCACGCAACGTTTATAAATTATAATCACGCAACCTCCATATATTTTCTTCAATTATGGACTCAAGAAAATCTTTAACATAATCGACCTTATATTATAATTTTGTACTGACCATAAAAAAAATTAAAGACATCATAAAATGTTCGATAACAAGGATTTGAGACCAAATGCTTAAAACTGGACTTTAACGTTAGATTAGTTTTTTTTTTAACTTTTTTTTTGAATTTTGATTTTGGAATCGCGGAAAAGCTTACAAAAAAATGAAAATTGCCTAAAATTGCATTGTCCTAGGGTGTCATTTTTAGGTCGCACATCTCAATCAAGTTATGAAATAAGACAAAAACTCTTTTCTTAGCGAATATAAATACTAAAATATATTCTTAGTTATTTTGTATAAAATAGTTTTTATAGATCTCTAAAAGTGTAATTAAGTTTTTTTTTTTTTTTTTAAATCATCTTATTAAGCACAAAAAAGAGAAAAATTTAAAAAAAGTCAATGATCCACGTTTAGTGAATATATTCTTTTTTTTTTACATTTTCAGAAAAGAAAGATCAATTTTTTGATGAAATTTTTTTCATATGTAGCTTTAGAAAAAAACTTACTAAATATTTGTTATAGGTTAGAATAACTCCTATGGTCATGCATAAATGTAAATTAAGAATAAAAGCTGTATTTAAATCTTTATTGACGCAGTAAAAAACTTTTTTTCTCCTTTCAAACTTGGAACGAGATGTGTTAACAAAAGATAACATACTATAAAAATAAAATTTTGAATAGATTATTCCCTTAAAAAAATCCAAACGTTTCCAAACTATCCGTAATCCAAATTTGAAAAAAGTAGAAAACAAACTGGCATATTTTATTTGCAGTATAAGGACTTTTTCTAATTTCGACTTATCACTGCACGATAAAATCGACCTATTATAGAAAGCTGGCTTGTGCATATAGGCAAATGCTAAAGGCGCGTGACTCCTACGGGCGCAGAAATTGGGGAGGAAAGAAAATCCACTATTCTAAAAAGTGGTTGGTTTTATTATGTAAGAAGAAGTTTTTCCCCTTCAACAATTTTACTCGCACGCTTAGCTTGTTTTTTACTTCTTTTTATATATACGTATATATAGGCAAGGAATACTAAAACTATTGGAAAGGAAACAAAAATATCGTGCTCACACAAGAAAGGTAACTACAAAAAGGAGAATGTCTATTGATTTATGAACACTCACAACAAGATCAGGCTGACTCTCATTTCATTTTTGTAACTACAAAATAAAAATAGTTTTTGAGAAAATAAAAATATAATAAAACACTCAAAAATTAAGATCTATAATATTACCCTAAAAGACTTAAACGTAGGTCACTTCTGCATAAGTTTCTAAGAATTCATTTCTAGTTGAAGGTTTATAAAACAAGTTAAATTGTGTCAGTAGTATCCTTTGGATATTTGTTAAATGAACAATTTGTCCCTGCTCACAACAACTGTGGATATAGGCATCACAGGTTTATAAAAAGAGAAGAATTCAGTTTTTTGCACTAGCTAGAATCATTTTTTTAAAATTTTACAGGCTGATATCTTAAATTGATTTATGTAACATGCTCACTATTTTTTCAAAAGGTCATTTCTTTTGTTGTAAGTCATAAAACCGTTTTATAAGTTTGGTTTGTCTTTCCGTAGAATTTTCCATTGGGGTATAAAAGTAATTGTGATATATATAAAATAATATTCCTTTCTTGTGTTGAAGATCCTCTAGATAAAGTACTAGATATTAAGGGGAAATTTCATATTGATCTACTTTCAGACATAAGGGATTTGATTTCCTGTATACTCAAATCAAGCTACTAAGGATCTCAATCTTATCTTTTTTCGGCTTTCTATAGGTGGACTTGAAGATGTGAATTGTGTCAAATAAGGAAAAGATTAATGTGAAACTAATATCCTTTAGACATTTGTTAAATAAAAAGTTTTTCACTGCACTACAACTCGGTACATACAATAAATTCATATTGTTAGTATGGGAAGAATTTCTCTGATGTGGCCAAAGTTGGGGCGCAGAGGGGGTGATCCAGGAAGGTAAATATTTGGACATACCAAGTTTCTGAAAACAATTATAAAGGTTTTTAAAATTGTGGACTGCTTCGATGAGGATGAAATGAACTCGCATTGAAATATCGCGAGGGGGATAAATTGAGGTCTGAAGATTACCTCCACACAGATTATGGATGCATAATTTTCGATTTACTGTATAATTCTCAACAGATAATGCCACAAAGAGTCCTCATGATGGGATTATACTGATTAAACAGGAACTCCGCTCTTAAGTTTACCACTGGGATGAGGGCAACACTGTATTTACTCGAGGCTGACTTGATCATAAAGGTGAGGCCAGTTTTAGAAGTTTGATTATTCGTAGTTCCCACAAATTTTCCTCCAACAACCTCTACTCTTTGTACTAGTCATCAGCAAAGCAACTTCCCCTTATTGCTCTCTCACGTGCGTCATCATCATACCGAAGAAAACGTGCCTTTTTTCATGCGTTTCTAGCAACGGAGGTACTGATGCATTGAATTATGATTTGGAAAATAAAAGTATATCTTGCCGTTTTTGCGATTTCTCGTACATATCTCGTTCTTTATGGAATGTAATCCGCCACTCCAAAACCTCCCATCACAACAAAAGCTTAAAAGTCGTCAAGAAACACAAGATTAAAGGAAAAAAATTCTGGAGGTCGATGGGTCGTTAACAACTTGATTGGGGTAGTATGCCAAGGAGTTTTGAATAGAATAAAAAAAGAGGTGAAAGAAAAAGATATTTTGGTTGGACTAGATGAGACAAGAGATCATCAAGGAAGGTCGATTACGGCAATTTTGATTGGCCCTTTGGACGGGCATTTCAGTGGGAGACCTTACCTTATTGACTTGATTGAAATTATAAACGCAAACAATGTCAAAAACATCGTCATAAGCTCAGTTTATAAGTTATTGGGAGAAGATTTTGTCCAGTGTAGACTTAAAGTTTTCATCTCTGATGCTGCCTCATATTGACTCAAAGCAGGAGAAGATCTTCGAAAAAAATTGATTCACATTACATGTATTGCTCATGGATTACACAGAGTTGCAGATATAGTTCAACAAAAGATTGCCTAACGAACGAACTTATTTCCAATGTGAAGAAGAAACCCTTAACAAAACATGTTGAACAAATGGTCTTTATTTACGTTTTAGATTAAATGCGACCTGCCAATCACAACAATATACTAAAATATCAGTCAGTCTACAAAAATTTATAACAAAATGATATAATTGACCTATTGCACACGTATATCTTTACCCACAATTGGCAATATAATTTATCAGAACTTTTTAACCCGATATGAAATGGTATTTCTGACAATAATACATACTTTTTATTTGGGTGACTTGGAAGTACTTATTGGATATTGTTTTTTCCTTTTTGACATTTAGTATTAATTGACTCATACTTAAATTATTACATAATCAATAGTCTAATTTTTCTGCATAATTAAACATAAATGGAGCGATCCGTTGATGTTGAAGTGAGAGATAGAGATGGTCGTAGGGTAAGGAGTTTTTATTTACAACAAGAAAATGGTCTCTAAAATGTCTAGTAAAAAGGAATTTTATTTAGAATAAAATCGATTATAGAAACTCCAGGATTTAGTTTTAGTAACGCATATTAATTGTAAAATCTAAGAGCAAATTATAAAATCTAAATTTTTCGAAACTTCCTAAATAATTTTCTCTAAGAATTTTTATTAATTAAAACAAAAAACACAGGTTAGTTTGTTTTAGTATAGATTTCCGGGATACTGCCCCAGATAGAGAAAATGGTCCGAAGCAAAGTTCAGAATAGAGAAAAGGAGGAAAGAGAAGAATAAAATAACTTAGTTTATAGTAAATAAGCAGTTGTTTTCATTTATCAATTAGAAAGTATAATTTAAATAAAAAGGAGCTTAACCCATTAGAAAGAAGCCTGGAAGTATCTTAAGACCACATTTGAATGTCCTTCAAATTAAGAAGCTTCGTATTCGTTTGTTATTAGCAGGAAGTAGAAAGTTTGAACTTAAGTAGTCCAAGTTCAGAATAATATAACACTCCTCTTATTAAATAAAAATAAATAAATAATGTGTTAAAATGAGAGCTTTAAAAAACAAATTTCAATTTATTATATTAATGTCCTTTTATACAAAAGGATAAAAAGATGAGACAGTTTTTTAATTATGAATTAAATATCTTAAATTTATCAAGTGGTCAAAGTGTTGTTCCTCATCTATGCTTGACAATTACTACTCTAACAGATACAGTTTAAATATATTTGTTTATCCAATCTATATGCATTGAAATATTTGTAAAAACAAGGATATTCCTATGAGACTTTATGTATGATAATATGCCCACAACAACACATCTTGTCGAATTTTGACATACGGTTAATGGTCCTCCCTCATTATGGTCATCCCTTACTGAGTTTCTCGTTGTGCATAGGAAACCCTCATTTTTGCAAACCTTGTCCAAATAATCCGGCACTGTTTTGACTATAGAATAGTGAATACGACTTATTTTATAGTCATTTTGTACAATATTTGATCCAGTAACTGAAAAATACAAGGAATGTATTCATACTTATTCAAAATAATTATTATTTCACTTACAAGTCGCTTTTTTCCCCTCCTCTACTGGAAAGTTATCGCTGGAAAAGCAAATGGGAAGAACTTTATCATTCCATACTAAATTATTATTAAGGAAAATTATGGCAATGTTGTTTTCACGTGTAGTCATGTTGTAATTTTCATGTTGAATATACTTTTGAATTGATACTGCCTGATAACCATTTGATGGAAAGCGTCCACCTGATCCAGCATATACCTATTATCAAAATAAAAAGGCTATTAATGATTCTTTGAAGCAATATAATATATCATCATTAGAGCTACGTTCATCTAAAATATTACACTTACATCAATTACTTTTGAATGATAATATTGTGCACAATTAGCTGTAGTTAGCAGACGATTATGAGTTAATATAATTCCGTTACATAATTTTTCTTGTTCAGCTCTCCCTACTATAAACACATGCCAAGGGAATGCATCGTTTTCCAAATCTCCCTCTTCGCCCTGCCATTGCTTATTACATGAGATTGTTATGTTATTGGATACTCCACATTCTTGGTGAAATAATAATTATTTGTTGATATACTATTTCAATGATTACATGACACATACCGAAACAATTTTCTGGGCAATAGTCCCACTTACTATCACTATCAGATCCCTGGTAACACCAAGGTCTAGGTTCATCCTTTGAACCACTTTGAGTACAAATACTATGCGTCCCAGAATAAACGAACGGAAATTCACATTTGCCAGAAGACGTTCTACATTCTAATAATATTTAAAAATTAATTTGTGATAAATGTTTATTAAAATTATGTCATTGAACCTTTTTCACCATATGCTGCAGAAGTTACTGAGAGTATACAGATCCATGAAATAATCAGCTTCATGTTGCAGTCCTAGATTAGTTTTTAATGTTTGCTATAAAAATATTGGAAACTTTGAATTGAAATCGAAATACATATTTAGAAATATTTGAACCGTTTATAATTTGATAATGCTTAAGTGTTTACTGTAAAAATGACCTGATTGAAAAGTAATTATCTTATCATTAGACAATATAAGTATGACTAAACACACACTAAGAATATTTTATGAAGTTATATTATCTATTTTTCAATTTTTTTTATTTAAATACCTCATTCTGAACTTATTTAGCTCTATGACTCATTTACAGAATTTCAATAATGGCATTCCGTCCTCATTTATTTTTATTTTTTTAAGTATTTCATATTTTTTCTCATAATGTAATACAGGATGCCAAAGGCAGCGAGCCCTCCTTGGAATCAACTAAAGGAGATAACTTCACAATTATTTTAACTCTGGGACTGAGTGAAACGTTCGTTCTCAAGGTTAGTGTCAATGAGAACCCAGTGAAGTCCATCGGGGCAATTGCTCTAGAAAAGTGCTGTTCAGAGTCAGTTAGCTGTCTTTTAATTCAAAACCCTCATAACTACTTATACATGATGATGTAGGGCCGATTTTCACACAAAAAAATGCAAATAAAGCACTCCTAAATGCCTCTGATCAACCTCAAACACTCCCAAAAGCTCTTCAACCGCCTCGAGCACACACTTTGCCCAGACATACTCGGTTACTTCTGGGACATATATTATGGGCAGAAGTATCCAGGAAAATATTTGATTTAAAAAAAAAATCTTTCTTAGCTCTAACTTCATCCGAACGTATTGTCAATAGATAACCACTTTTGTTTTTATCCTTTATACGTTCAGTTTCACCATTAAGCAGCAAGAGGATAAACATGTATTTGCAATTTTTTGAGGCCTTCAAGGATGCTAAGAAATCAAAAAGTCAAAAAATATACCAGGAGCACCATCTTTAACGTCTATAAGGAACTGAAGAGTGGTTAAGGGGCTTTTCCATTCCTCATGTGGTTCACACGAATATAAAGGGTTCCATTCCCTTGAGTTAGGAAGCCGCCAAGAACTCGGCGAGACGAACATCAAGAAAAGCAAGAATTCTTTTGCTACTGTGACAGGGTGTTCCATCTTGGTCCGGATTCAAAGTCGGTCTTCATGATGCTATTGCATACCCAGGAGAACACTTTGGTATGCCGAAAACTGATTTAAGCTTTGGTGTTAACCTTCTGGCCCTCCTTGAAGATGAAGGGGGGTATGGCGTGACAAATGATTTAAATTTTTTTAAATCATAAATAAAAAGTTTACTAGAATAACTTTGTAAATTAAACACTGACATCACTTAGTCATTGGAGGCCTTTGACTATACTAAATGAATTATATAGAATCTTAACAGGGGTTTTAGCTAAACAAATCGAGGTCATACTTAAGAAAAGGTTGGGTTCAGAACAAAACCTTTTTTTTTTTAAATGACATATTGCCGATACTTTACAAAATATTCATGCAACTATTAATGCCTTTAAAATGAGAAAATAAATTGGTACAATCATTACCATTGACTTCAGCAAAGCTTTTGACTCTGTAAGTCATAATTTTGTCCTACAGATTGTAAAGAAATAGCTTCCAACAAGTTTTTTAATCCAATTTGTGATCTCCTGTTCAATGGAACTTGAATTATTGTTATTGATGAATTACAGAGTAACCAAAGAGTCTTATGAAAAAGCTGTCGACAAGGATGCCCCGTATCTTTCAAAATATGTACTTCAAAATGTTAGTTATACTATGGCACTATTTGCCTTTACGGAACAGATTAAATTCTCATAAGTGTTCATTTGAATTGCAGCAATCCAAGACGAATTAGCTAGAAGCGCAACCGACAAAGTCAAACTGAGACCAGAAGAGAGACTGCAATATATATTTTCTATCGCCTCGGTTCTTGTGCTTTTGTGCGAAAATAGAATAAATAAAGAAAATACAAAATGTGCTATAAACAATAAATTAGCTTTAATCAATTAGTAAATTTTCTGAGATTTATAGTGCAATTGCAGCGTTTTTCAATGATTTTTTAACGTTGCAAGGGTGAAACAGTTGTATCTGAAATCCAAATAGTAAATAACATCTGTAAAAGTAAATAAAAGAGGGAAGAGGTGGTGTAAATTATGGATCCAGGTATGCTACTAAGCTTGTCGGGGACCTATAATATGATATCTATAATATTTCTTAAGCCAGGTGATGTGTATTTACTATTTACCTATTTAAGAGTAATAAACAACTTATCAATTATAATTCTCGTCGCTGAGAGGGGTAGGCCCAAAAAGGCACCATGCACGCTAGTGACACACGAAGGAGGATGAGGGGTTCCCAATGGGAAACACAGGAACACCGAATGGAGGATAATAAACGATGATTAAATGCCTTACAACAATAGATTCCCATCTAGAACTGATTACGAGTTACTTTATCCAAATATATATATTTACAATATAAATAAAGGAACCAGTGAACAAGTAAGGGTTAGTGCGACTACTTAAGTAATAAAATATATAACACGGCGAGAACGGAGTTGATTGATGTGACGTTTTATGATCTTGCCGTCAACTTGTACTCTGAAAAGTATGCTTCCAATTGTATCCACAACCTTTCCAATCTTTCATCAATTTGTTGCACGTCGATTCATGAGGGAGCAATTGGGATAAAATAGTACCAAGGCCCAAGGGATAAGCATCCGTTGACAAGAATAGAGGCAAGGAAGGATTGAATTAAGCCTGGAGTATTATCGTCAGAACCCTTTTTCTTTACGAAGCTATCATTGGGTTGATTAGACCATAAAAAATCCACTTCTTTTTTTCAGGAGCTCAAGATGAGGCGCAGCACCACTCGAAAAAGTTAAGAATGAAATGTCCATAAAATTGGACATGTACCAAGAATGATTTGACATCAGAGACATTTGAAGGTAGAGGGAAATTTAGGACAGTGTTTACCAATTCAGGATCCAAAGACCTTCCTTCTTCGGATATTTGGAAACCGAGATAAGTGAGTTGCATTGGAAACAAAGAGCTTTTACTAGTTTTTAAATGAACACCAACAATTTTGATTTTTGAATAGACTACTCTCAACGTATTCCTTAGTTTTAGAAAAAAACCAAGACGTTGTCAATGTAGATTTTGAACGAAATCACAATATGGATTGGTTGACGGCAGTGCAAATGAAGTTTAAATTTTGTGACTTCGAGTCATCAAATTTGACATCAAGAGAAACTTCGGCATAAGTTGGAACTTTGCGTTCTTCAGAAACCTTTACAAAAGAAGACTTTTTTCGATTGCCTCCATCAGGAGTCATAGATAGGGCACGAGATTAGCATTACCCCCCCAAGTTTAGAAGAAATCTGGCTCTCTTCCCATGTATGGTCAAATATATGTGTGCTCGATCGTCATCATCTCGTTTAGAAAGGCTTAAGACAGTTGAGCAGGAAGGAGTAGGAATCCCCTAACAACAGGAACTAAAATGGTTCGCCTTCCTGCATTTAAGGCACTGCTTACCCCAAGCAGTACAAGCTCCGTTCACGAATTGGTGTGAAGTGTTGCAGAACTTACAAATTTGGGAGGGCTTGTTTGATATCTTGATATTCTTTTTTCCTCGTTGCAGGCCTTTAGTGACTTTGTACTCCGACATCGAAGCAGAAGCAAGAGTTTCAAAGGGACATGACGTCGTCAAAGTCACGGAGACCTTCCTAGAAAGCAGTTTGGCGGAGCTTGGAATATGAGGTACCCTTCAAAAGGGAGCCGAGGACCATGTCATCTTCATAAGACGCTTCAAACCCACGACAAAAAAAATTACAGAAGTGTGACTGCTTTCTAAAGCGAATAACGATGTCATCCAGGGACTCACCCGCACTTTGCTAGATTTCAGACAGGAGATGATGCTCACAAAAAACCAGCTCGACTGAAGAGAATGTATTGGTCATACACCTTACCAGAGCTGAATATGAGTACTCATTTGGTTTTTCCTCAATTTGCAAGGTCTTCCTCCACTGTTGAAACTCAGGACCGGCACAATGCAATAGGAAAGTTGACTTCCTATCCTGGGACATCTCACCCATTAACGACGCGTTGTTGTTAAACTCTGCGAGCCAGGATACCCACTGATGACCTCTATGTGGACCAGACATCTCGAAAAAAAGTGGTTGAGTCACTCCCAATGGCAAAACTGACGGTTCAACGACTCCGGGGCAGTCAACAAATAGATAAGATTTAGGATCAGAGCCACACTCAATAAGAACATCCGTTATCAAAATAATGAGTTCGCCTTTCTTAAGCTTAAGAAGCTACTCCTCACTAGAAACGAGCTCTATTGAGGTACATTCCTCTCAATTCTTTCAGTGTCAATCTGGGTAGCGTCTTCATCCTCGTCTTCAGATGATGTTTATTTACTATTTAAGAGTAATAAACAACTTATCAATTATAATTCTCGTCGCTGAGAGGGGTAGGCCCAAAAGGCACCATGCACGCTAGTGACACACGAAGGAGGATGAGGATAAACGATGATTAAATGTCTTACAACAATAGATTCCCATCTACAACTGATTACGAGTTACTTTATCCAAATATATATATATTTACAATGTAAATAAAGGAACCAGTGAACAAGTAAGGGTTAGTGCGACTACTTAAGTAATAAACACCAGGGTTTCCCAAACTTTACTATGCCAAGGCCTCCCTACAAATATACATTTTCTGGTAATATACGAAACATGTGTACTATGTAATGACTAAAAGCAATCCTCAATTCTACATCTTCCTGCCCCCCCGCTGCAAGCCTCCCTCACGCCCCCAACTTTGAAAACCAAATTTTTAAGCAACCTTATTTCTTCGGGCTATATGTACTGCGTGTATATCTACGGTAGAAACGGCCCTGTTTGTTCTTATATCATTTATTGGGCCCGAATTTCAAGCATTGTCTCTTGCTTCTTGTCTGTTACCAAACTGAGCCTGTATCAAATTTAAAAAAATTAGTTTCCAAACTTCCATTAGAAATCAAAGGTTCGAAAGCTTGTCCAAAAAAAATATCATTTCAGCAATATTTACCTGTTAAAAGGAATCTTATAGCTTAGTTATAAAGAAATTTGTCGTACACTTAAATATTTTGCAGAAGCGTCTACAGGATTATAAATAAATATGTTGTTTTTTTTTTTTTTTTTTTTTTTGGGGGGGCTCGGTTTTTTATTTTTATTTTTTTTTAAAGTGTTCAAAAAGTACAATATTTTGGGAAATTTTTTGAAAAATAAACCTTTCTAAAAAAATATATTGAAAAATTAAATTTAAAAACAAAATCAAATGAAAATTTTTTGGGAAAAAATTTCAAAAATACTCACTTATATACAAAAAAAAATTAATTTTCAATAAAAATTTCAAAAACCCATAGCTATTCTCAAAAATTAATTTTTTTGAAAAGTGAGATGTGTGGTATGGAATTCCTTGTGAACTGTCCCTGGAAACTAGGCTTTAATTTGGTGCGGGTCTGTCCAGACCCTGTCCTAAGTCGTCTTTTGGAATCCCTCACTCACTACAGGCCTACAACAAGGTATCTTGTGTCTACGAAACTTGAAATAAAGATGGGTGAGAGCATGGATCTAAGAAATTTTCCAGATTAATGAAGAGTCCATAGACTTTTTTATAGTTTCCATAACTTTTATAGTAGTTCATTAATTGATTTTAATGGAGCAATTGGGTCGCCTGATAAGATAACTGTATAGACAAAGAATTTAAGGGTCAATTATTTATCCATGAATCTTTTTATTGAATTATTACTATAGATTTATTCATACAGGCTCTTTATTGTTTGCAAGAACAGAGTCAGCATTAAAATATCACCCTGTCTAACTTCTCTTCAGGTATTAAATTATGAGCTGAACCCCGGTATATCAATAGAAGCTTTTCTCATAGTACAAGATATAATCAATATCTCAATGAAATAAAAAGGAGTTTTATACTTGGTTAGTTGCATTGAAGTAACTCATATCATACAATATCAAATACGTTACCAACGTTTATGAATAACGCTGCATAATTGAATGATTTTTTCTTGGAATTAGTAATAAAGAAATAAATAGTAATTGAATATTTCTAGAAATGTTTTCGGCTAGTATATTTTTAACGAAACCTTTCTGGTTTTTATTAACGATTATTTGTATCCCGAGGTATCTGGAGATTTTAATTTTATCCTAATAAACGTTAAAATTAATTCTCTTAATATAGTAGTCCTTATCATTTTACAATAATTTAGTAATCTAGGTTTGTGTGAACATGTCTCACAATGAAATATTATTAAGTCGATTATTTGACTAATTGTAATTCTCAATCTCCATTTTAGAGGCCGAAAAACTTCAGGAATTAAATATAAATTGGTCACTTATATTATTTACATGTAATCAATAAATAGTAATAAAGTAAATTGGATATGAAAGATATTAAAATTGGAATTAATTTTCCTGCATTTAAAATATTATTTAATCATTACAATAAGTATAGTAATGGACTTAATAACATTTAAATTTGAAACATTTTCACACAATCTTAAATTGCTAATTTAATAAATACTCTATAAGAAATTATAAAGTTGATCTAAAAAAAATCAATCAAAATCAAACTTTTTTTTTAACAATAAATCTTCTGAAATTGTAATATAAGTTTTAAAGGTCTACTGGATATAAAATTCATCAACTCAACAAATTTCAATTATATGTTATCATATTTCGATGTTCTCTCAAGTGGCTTTCACTCCTTAAAGGAGTTTGAGAAACCATCTGAGTCTATTATCGTATTAATATTGATGGTTCAACTTTTGAATAATAGGTCATTATTTCCTTTTACGCCACTGATCTTGCAGACAAACAAGTAGTATTCATTGGATATATATTTAAGGCAAAAAGTGAGAAAGCCCAAAAACGTTACAAGGCTAGAAAGAAGGTCAATAATGGCTCACTACCAAGAAAATAGGAATCCAAAATAGTGGGACTTACTTTTTGATAAAACGAAGATGGTATGTATTCACCTTTTATCTGTTTTCATCAATTGACTTTTGTATGGCTTAAAGCAGCTGACTCTACTTATTATAAACTCAGCTAGAGTACTACTTATGATTATTTTTTCCATATAAGTGAAGGACTTTGTGCTGTTTTTGAGTATGAAATAGAAGAATATACCGCTGGTTTTTCATTACTCCGCAAATCACTAATTAATTATTTGCTTGAGATACAGGTATTTCTAATTTAGCTTATTTTATAGTTTCACTCGTCTACTAATACTAATTAATCTGCAACAAATGTTGCTGACTAAAGGATCCAAGCTATGCTACAAGTTTTTCCGCACTCAGTCTCGAGGAGGGGGCTCTAACTGGCTCTCTTTACAAAAACAATTATTAAAAAAATTGGTCATTTATATTTTACACTTTGGTTAGCGCAGTTACAGAGAGAACTTACAGAAAAACTAGAATGGGCACTTGGTAAAGCACAAAAACTTTACTTAAAATCCTATTCCCTAACAATTAACAATAATTTCAGGTATCTATATCTTAATTTGTTCAAAAATTACTATTTTGAATTCACTATTCAAAATATATCATTTTGTATCACGCAACGTTTATAAATTATAATCACGCAACCTCCATATATTTTCTTCAATTATGGACTCAAGAAAATCTTTAACATAATCGACCTTACATTATAATTTTGGACTGACCATAAAAAAAATTAAAGACAGCATAAAATGTTCGATAACAAATATTTGAGACCAATTGCTTAAAACTGGACTTTAACGTTAGATTAGTTTTATTTTTAACTTTTTTCGAATTTCTGTTTTTGGTATCGCGGAAAAGCTTACAAAAAATGAAAATTACCTATGCAAAATTGCATTGTCCTGGGTTGTCATTTTTAGGTCGCACATCTCAATCAAGTTATGAAATAAGACAAAAACTCTTTTCTTAGCGAATATAAATACTAAAATATATTCTTAGTTATTTTGTATAAAATAGTTTTTATAGATCTCTAAAAGTGTAATTAAGTTTTTTTTTTTTTTTTTTAAATCATCTTCTTAAGCACAAAAAAGAGAACTTTTTAAAAAATTTCAATGATCCACATTTAGTGCACATCATTTTTGTAGAATAACTCCTATGGCCATCATTTTTTTTTTTTTACATTTTCAGAAAAGAAAGATCAATTTTTTGATGAAATTTTTTCTCCATATGGTAGCTTTAGAAAAAAACTTACTAAATATTTGTTATAGGTTGGAATAACTCCTATGGTCATGCATAAATGTAAATTAAGAATAAAAGCTGTATTTAAATCTTTATTGACGCAGTAAAAAACTTTTTTTCTCCTTTCAAACTTGGAACGAGATGTGTTAACAAAAGATAACATACTATAAAAATAAAATTTTGAATAGATTATTCCCTTAAAAAAATCCAAACGTTTCCAAACTATCCGTAATCCAAATTTGAAAAAAGTAGAAAACAAACTGGCATATTTTATTTGCAGTATAAGGACTTTTTCTAATTTCGACTTATCACTGCACGATAAAATTTACCTATTATAGAAAGCTGGCTTGTGCATATAGGCAAATGCTAAAGGCGCGTGACTCCTACGGGCGCAGAAATTGGGGAGGAAAGAAAATCCACTATTCTAAATAGTGGTTGGTTTTATTATGTTAGAAGAAGTTTTTTCCCCTTCAACAATTTTACTCGCACGCTTAGCTTGTTTTTTACTTCTTTTTATATATACGTATATATAGGCAAGGAATACTAAAACTATTGGAAAGGAAACAAAAATATCGTGCTCACACAAGAAGGCTGACTCTCTCTTTTCCTGTAACTACAAAAAGGAGATATGTCTAGGTTGATTTATGAACATTGATAAATTTATCCAACTCGTAACAGTTTATCATAATCTTAAATTAATCCATTTCTTAACTTATCCTAAATTATATTACTCCTTCAACTTAATCATTTCATTTTATACCCAGACAAATTAAAACATAATTTGCTTTTTACATTTATTTAGCATATATGTTTTTTTACATAATTATAAAAATAGTTTTTGTTTCGTATGTAATAATAAAAATATAATATTAGATGAAATACAGGGGAAACACTCAATTACAGGATTTATAAAAAAGACTTAAACGAAGAATTCAGTTTTTGCACTAGCTAGAATCATTTTTTCAAATAAAAATTTTACATTTCAGTAGTATCTGATATTTTAAATTTTGATTTTTATAAAAAGAGAAGAATTAAGCTAGAATCATTTTTTTAAATTTTACAGGCTGATATCTTAAATTGATTTATGTAACATGCTCACTATTTTTTCAAAAGGTCATTTCTTTTGTTGTAAGTCATAAAACCGTTTTATAAGTTTGGTTTGTCTTTCCGTAGAATTTTCCATTGGGGTATAAAAGTAATTGTGATATATATAAAATAATATTCCTTTCTTGTGTTGAAGATCCTCTAGATAAAGTACTAGATATTAAGGGGAAATTTCATATTGATCTACTTTCAGACATAAGGGATTTGATTTCCTGTATACTCAAATCAAGCTACTAAGGATCTCAATCTTATCTTTTTTCGGCTTTCTATAGGTGGACTTGAAGATGTGAATTGTGTCAAATAAGGAAAAGATTAATGTGAAACTAATATCCTTTAGACATTTGTTAAATAAAAAGTTTTTCACTGCACTACAACTCGGTACATACAATAAATTCATATTGTTAGGATGGGAAGAATTTCTCTGATGTGGCCAAAGTTGGGGCGCAGAGGGGGTGATCCAGGAAGGTAAATATTTGGACATACCAAGTTTCTGAAAACAATTATAAAGGTTTTTAAAATTGTAGACCGCTTCGATGAGAATGAAATGAACTCGCATTGAAATATCGCGAGGGGGATGAATTGAGGTCTGAAGATTACCTCCACACAGATTATGGATGCATAATTTTGGATTTACTGTATAATTCTCAACAGATAATGCCACAAAGAGTCCTCATGATGGGATTATACTGATTAAACAGGAACTCCGCTGTTAAGTTTACCACTGGGATGAGGGCAACACTGTATTTACTCGAGGCTGACTTGATCATGAAGGTGAGGACAGTTTTAGAAGTTTGATTATTCGTAGTTCCCACAAATTTTCCTCCAACAACCTCTACTCTTTGTACTAGTCATCAGCAAGGCAACTTCCCCTTATTGCTCTCTCACGTGCGTCATCATCATACCGAAGAAAACGTGCCTTTTTTCATGGGTTTCTAGCAACAGAGGTACTGATGCGTTGAATTATGATTTGGAAAATAAAAGTATATCTTGCCGTTTTTGCGATTTTTCGTTCTTATCTTGTTCTTTATGGAAAGTTATCCGCCACTCCAAAACCTCCCATCACAACAAAAGCTTAAAAGTCGTCAAGAAACACAAGATTAAAGGAAAAAAATTCTGGAGGACGATGGGTCGTTAACAACTTGATTGGGGTAGTATACCAAGGAGTTTTGAATAGAATAAAAAAATAGGTGAAAGAAAAAGATATTTTGGTTGGACTAGATGAGACAAAAGATCATCAAGGAAGGTCGATTACGTCAATTTTGATTGGACTTTTGGACGGGAATTCTGTGGGAGACCTTACCTTATTGACTTGATTGAAATTATAAACGCAAACAATGTCAAAAACATCGTCATAAGCTCAGTTTATAAGTTATTGGGAGAAGATTTTGTCCAGTGTAGACTTAAAGTTTTCATCTCTGATGCTGCCTCATATTGACTCAAAGCAGGAGAAGATCTTCGAAAAAAATTGATTCACATTACATGTATTGCTCATGGATTACACAGAGTTGCAGATATAGTTCAACAAAAGATTGCCTAACGAACGAACTTATTTCCAATGTGAAGAAGATGTTGTTAAATTCTGAAAGAAGAAAGAGAGTATTTACTGCTTCGTACAAAATTTCTCTACCTCAATTACCAATTATAAGAAGATAAGGAACTTGGTTAAAATCAGTGGAGTGCTGATTTGTCAGCAACCAGAATAGCACAATAAATAATTAATAATGGTTCGTTAAGAGAAGAAGTCGTATTTATATAGGAAATTTTTTGTCCTTTGGCAAACACGGCACTTGAGGAAAGATTGTCTCTTCTTATCAGCCTAACCATAGTAGAAAATCTGACTCAAGATTGGAAGAAGAGCCATTCAAGACCCAGTTAAAAGAAGTGCTTCAAAAGAATCCTGGCTATACAAAACTAAAGGAACTCTCAACAAGTGAAAACCTTGTGTACAAAAATACTCAATTGTGATGCTGAGAGTCTTTAGTATGATGAATATCATCAATACAAAAAGGAAAACCAAACTAAGTACTCAGAAATTGAGAGAATTGTTGATCACTAAATGGAATGATGAATGTTTTGTTATTATTTAATTTATGTCAACAAGTAAATATTAACAATATTTTTTAATAATTTGATACTTTATTGCATCATTTCTATTCTTTAGATTTCGTGCCAAGGTTATTTATTCATCCTTTATGGTCAGTGGTCACTAAGAAGTTATGAGTACACTTCCTGTAATGATGGGTTTGGCGTTCTCTAACTAACAATATATTTTGTCGTGCATAAATTTACAGAATATAGTATACATTTATAAAGTTATTTATAGGGAAGTTATATATTAATAATATACAACAATCCCTCTTCCTTCATGTGTAAATAAATAAATAATTTATGTCAAATATATATTCTAAACACTATTCTTTCAATTGGGTTAGAATCGATATTTACTTTGAACTCTTGATCCAGCGACAGATACAATTCCACCACTATCATATTTTTGACGTAATTTCCATGGACATTCAATGCATCGATGGGCAATTTATTCATTTGAAAATTTTGAATAGAGTTGATGATCAAATTTGAGTTTTCTTTTAGACGACACCTGCATACTCTTACATAGTGACCTCTCTTACCACATCTTGTGTATTCGATGTTTTTTTGCAGGGCAAACTTTCCCATTCTTATGAGGAAATTGGAAACCACACTCACTGTCTTCATAATATTCTATCTTAGCTCTTGTTCCACAATCGCCAACAGCTTTGACTTTTACGATATATATTGAATTCACATACCTTTGCATTTGCGTTAACACCCTTTGATACCAAATCATTTAACAGATTTTGATTATTCTTGGCCGTTTCTACTATTCTACATTAATATATACTTCAAATATTTTATTTGCATCATCAAATAATCTTAATTGTGCTTCTCTATACTTACAGACTCTGTTCAATTTATTAGACGTCATCCTTGAATGTTATTTCAAATAGAAGTTATATACTTGTATACCAGGTCTAACGTTGATTAGATATACTTTTTGAGCACTACCGAATGCACGATGTACTGATGGGCTTAATGTTCTCTAATTAGGTTTGGTCTTACGAGTACTAAGGAAATTGGGAGTTAGGCTTGAGGTATTCAAGATGTATTATTGTCCATATTTGTAGTACAGCACGAATTCAAACTTATTAATGGAAGGGATATTTGTAATAGTAACTAGCCATAGTAGTGATTCGTGTGTTATAGGCATTAAGGACACTAAAGGACTCTTAGCAAGAAAAGGGTTTACTTAAAGTAGGGCTTGACTAAAGGAGGATTGAACACGAAGTGTTTCAATGAACGATTTTCGGGGGCATAATATATTTTTCGTACAATATATTTTGTCTTACATAATTTACAGAATATAATATGTATTTATATATAGTTATTTATACGGAAATTATATATTAATAATAGGAGGATTTCTATTCTAGGGGCTCACACACTACCATTGCGGCATTGCATAATATGATACTCAACTTCTTCTTCGAGAAGTATAATTTGTTATATCCACCTTGGGTATTGATATCCCTAACCAAATTTTTATATTAAGACAATTAATATTTAATACTTTTGGTATCATACAATAACATTTAGACATTGTCTTGATAATATTATTTTGATTAAATAGTACTAAGTAAAGGTATAGTTTGGTGAAGGAAAGCTTCTAAATGTAGTAAATCTTCAAATAAGTTATAATGTTAAAAAAATCATAATTGCGATATCTTATAAGTAGGTTCGAAACTACCCATCACCCATCAAGTATGATTTATGAATAAAGGTTTGTTTATATCCGAAAGAAAACAGAGGCACCGGATAGTCGAAGTTATACATAAACACGATTCCCAAAACCCTACGTATATATGAATAAAGCTGATAATTTTGGTAAGAATACAAAAGCGTGCGAGGAGAAGGGAAGAAATACTTATGGCCTCATTGATCAAATAATATACATCTTCTATCAAGAACTTTATCAATTCCCGCCTTTATTATTCAATATTAATATAATATTAGATACTGATAGTCGATAGAGAACTGAATAAAATCCCTAAAATAACGTCTGGATTTCGAGAAATGGAGATCCAGGAATTTGGAAATACTTACCGGATGAGAAACAGATGGCTTGTCGGATTTGTGTATATAAATGTGCCTTCAGTCCCCTCTCTAGAATTAAACGCTACTCATTATCCTCATTTCATATCAAAAGGATGGATATTCATCTATAAAATCAAGTAAACGATGAATACATCAAGTCAGACTTTAACTTTGATATCACAAAAATGCTTATTGCATGTAATATAACCTTATCCATTGTTAATCATCCAACTTTCAAAAAATTTATGGAGAAATAAACGAGGAACCATCATTAAATTAATGGAGGATGTTGGTAATGATGTCATTTATAGAAATACCCCCATTGTAAATTGGGAAATTAAGATAACTTTCAGCATGCTTAGAGTCATCCACGCCAAATTACAAAATGGAACTTTGAATTTTGTACCCTCTACCAGTAAGTATTCATTTTTTTAAAAATATAATCATAAAATAGGATTCTATTTTAGCCAAAAATGTCAAGAATTATGACACACAACTCATGAAATAGCAAAAACAAGTGCCTAAATGGTCACAAAAAAAGGAGTAGTAGCTTTGGATGGTTCGCAGCTAGTTTGTCTGACATTAGTTTCTTCATTTAAAGACCTGGATATGATCATTAGGTTTTCCAATATTACATAGTCAATAAATATTACTTTTTTATCACTTAAGGATTAGCTATGGTTGATTAACTCCAAGAAAAGGTGTTCAGATAACTAATAAAAGGCAAAAATAACTGTTTAAATGGTCACAACAACGGGGGTAGTTACATTGGGTGTAGCATTATAATAAGCAATTATGTATATCCTTCATGATAATAGTATGTTGTTATATACGCATAAATAACAGGGGTGGGGGGGTATTCTTTGATGCCCTTAATAAGGAGTAATATCGACGATAGATATATCTATCCTGTACACAATTGTATATAGCAACTTCCACATTAGGAAAAAAGGGTGATGTTCTTTTTGATTAAACTCCACGTCTGGCCTGTGTTTAGCAACTAAAAGTTATGACATATTTAACTGAATTCATGTCAGAACAAGAAAATATTATTTGGATTAAGCAATTATTTCAATATTTTGTATTTATAATTTATTGTTATTATCAGTTATATGATTACAATTGTTTAGTTTTGTATATTTATCATAAATGTATGATGGTTTATTTTTTAGTATGTAGATTATATTTAATTTAAGCCTTTTTTTTATACTTGGAACTTCAAATATATTTTGAAATACTCTACTTTGTCGTTTCATTAGTTATTATTCTGAGAATATGGTTCATCATGAATTACAATTTCATGGATTGTGACGTTTTCAAATCTACTGTAACGGATAAAAAACGTTGTAGTATATCTTCATTAAACATTTTGCTAATAAATACTTTCGTTATACCCTCAAAAATCATAATAAAACAGGCAGCTGATAATCACATCAGTATTTTAAACAATGATAGCATAAGTCTTTCTCCCCCCCCCCCTTCTCCTTCCACGCATTTTTCTCTACAGAATTATCAACGGATTTATTACAGTTTTTTCTTTTTGGCAGAACAGTTTCTGAAGAATTGAGCTATTGTTTTTATTCCCTGAGTTCGCACGCTTTGTTTTTATTTTTGTACACTGTATAGTAGACGTAGTGTGACTATATTTTAAGTATGGCAAGGTTTATAGAAATACAGGTTTTTTAATCACAGTATAGACACAACATATTCGATTTAAAAAATTATATTTTACAAATATATTTTTAAATAAATTTAAAAAACTTCACACATCTATTTATTGTAATATTTTTCAAATGGAAAATTAGTTTATTCTCAAAACAAACTTATACGTTCCACTCATTTCAAAGATTTTTAAGCAAAACCTGCCTATCTTTCCAAGCAGTTGTTACGATATATCAAATTGAAAATTCTAGTAAGCCCGATTACATGATGGTATTTGTATTAAACTTGTACATGTTAAATTTTGGAGGGAGAAAAAGAATTACTCCTGTAAAAAATTTATTTATTTTCTTCATTTACATATTCCTTGTTGAAGTACAAGTCACCCAAATAAAAAGTATGTATTATTTTCAAAAATACCATTTCATATCCAGTTAAAAAGTTCTGATAGATTATATTGCCAATTGAGGGTAAAGATATACGTTTACAATAGGTCCATTATATCATTTTGCTATAAAATTTTGTAGACTGACTGATATTTTAATATGTTTTTGTGATTGGCAGGCTACATTCAATCTAAAACGTAAATAAAGAACATTTGTTCACATGTTTTGCTAAGGGCTTCTACATACACGACTGACTACATGCAAATATTAACCTAACATATACCTAAGGGAGTAAAGTAATATTGTTATTTTTAACGTCAATAAATAAAATAATACAAATTTGAAAAAGGGAATTTGAATTTTAAATACACATCTCACGTACCAGAGGCAATATGTCGTTTACACCTCTAGTTCTGTTACTTTTTATTGGAGTTGATATCAATGGGGAGTGTAAGTATAATTTAGTTCGCATTTTCTCTTCTTGTCCTTTTAATATTATGGTATAATCTTTCATTATTTTTTAATAAATCTTTTTACCTATATACGATTTACAAAATTGAAGAATTTTCAAATGCTCTTTATAATCCTTTAAAATACTATAGATTCTGGAATCTTTTTTTCCTTCTTAGTTAGTTGAAGTAGAATGTAAACCAATTAATTTTTTATATTTTTTGGGTATTATTTTGTTTATTTAGTAGGTAAGTGAAGAGACTTAATTTCGGGGTGCGTGAAATCAAGAGACTGGTTTGAATCAGAATACTATTATAATTGTAATGGAACGTGTGGATGTACAGGTAAATATGATAATAGTATATGTTCCTATTACATTAATAAAATCGTATTAGATGGTCATTGTAAAGATAGGATCGATACATGCAAAGAAACTCTCACTTATTGTTTTAATGAAGAAGATCAAGGTTATTGTGAACGGTCCTGTGGTTATTGTTTATGTAAGTTTTCATCTTCTTACTCGTAAATATAACATACGAGTATATACATTTAAATAATGATACTGATATTTTATGTCCTTTTTAGTAAAGAATTGTAAGGACTTACTTCACCCTAACCTTTGTAATTCGTATAAATACAATTGTGATGAAGAAAATGTCCGATACTTTTGTTCTAAAACCTGTGGAGTGTGTGATAGTAGGCATACATTCTTTCATTATGTTATAACAGTTTTAATTAATGTATCTATTTTTTTATTAGAAATATGCCAAAATGTGATGATATATGATAAACAGTGTTATCTTTTCAAGGCTCGGGGATATTGCGAGAACTATCATCCATATTGTAGTACAATGTGAAAACTTTGCCACAAGACATGCTCACCAGATTGCTCAGAATCAGGAAAAACAGCTTGTTATAGGGGTTATGGTCCTATGCCTGATGAATAAAACCAAGAATAGTTATATCGCCTTCCTTAAAATATAAGAATAAATCATTTGTAGTGTGCTTTCTCCTTTTTAATTTATCAAATACATAGTATAATTTCAGAATCCTTTATCGCAACGATTACTTAATAAAGCATTTACTTGTATAAAAATACGGTAATTTTGAATAAGAAGCTATTAAATAAATATAAATTATAAAATTATAAATGGTGCCCCGTACGTTTGCTTAAAATTATTTTGCCTCAAGAATAAATAAGGACGATTTCTTTTTCTTTTGACCTTGTCAGATATTTGTTGGGATTGTAATAAACATATTAAGTTACAATTATTTTTTTTGTCAGAGTTATAAGCAAAGGTATGTCTATTCGGCATTAAAAAGAAAAAAAAACCTGCTTGTGTATCCAAAGAGTACAGTCTACGACGAGGAGGGGTATACAGGAGAAAAGCCCACAAGCCCAAGAGTGATAAAAATGCAGTCCCAGATTCCTTTTAGGACTGAAATAGTCCTTAAAGGCATCTTCTTGGACTCCGAATAACGCTCTTTCCAAAAAACGCCAAGCAAGCCATCCAACTGTCTCCTGGGCCATAAACACTGATCTGAGGATGAAGACATATCGCCTCCGCAAAAGACATATCTTTACAGATAAAATGAAAGCCACTCAGGCTGTCCAACAAAGAAAATTGTTTAATGATTTCAAGTCCCATGGTAAACCAATTATCTTTTATTCGGATGAGAAACAATGGACGGTCGACAGAACCCAAAACATCCAGAACGACAGATACTAGGGCACATAGAGAGCTAATGCCTCCCATATTTTTAAAATCAAGTCTCCAGTCATCATCAGAACCCCTGGAGTCATTGGGAATAACAGTGGTAACATACCCCACATCTTCTTTGAGGCCCAAGATATTTGTTGTTATTATTTAAGGTATCTAAATGTGGAACGTAAACAATTGATTTGAAAGAGTTTGGAGACAGGCTATTAGAGTACAGAGCTAAACCACGTCAGTGTGGATACTCTTCGAATCAAATAGTCTATGGAAAAATATACGGTCAAAATCAATCTCCTTTAAGGATGACATTACAGAGTGAACCCGACTTGAGAGAACATCGAACTATGATATCATATATTTGAAATATGTTGAGTTGATGCATTTTATATCCAACAAACCTTTAATAACTTATATTACAACTTCAGAAGATTTATTGTAAAAAAAAAGTTTGATGTTGATTGATTTTTTTAGATCAACTTTATTATTTCTTATAGAGTTATATGTTTCAAATTGAATTATTGATGATAATAATTCTCTTATAGGTCCCGCTGTTTCACTTATCTTTAATGAAAATGGACTCAGTTGATTGACTAAGCCCAAGAAACTCCTAAAATCCCTAATATTTTTTGGATTCGGAAATTTACTTATTACACGCAATTTATCAGGATCAACTTCCGTGCCTTCTTTAGATATGTAATATCCACAAAACCCATTGGTGCTCTATTAAAAACATATCTACCACAAGGAGTAAAAAAAACAAGTGAGTCTTGATTTCTCTGCTAATTCCATTTGCTAATAGCCTGGTTTTGCATCCATTGTCGTAAAAAATCTTCCTTGTGTTAGTAAACTCAAAACAACATCTCTTGGATTCCTCATTGTATGAATTTGTCGATAAACTTGATCATTCAATTTTTTTAAATCAACGCAAAGTCTAACTTTCCCATTTGGTTTTGGAACTAACATTAATAGGTGACACCATACAACAGCCTTGTCCCCTACTTCACTTATCACTACCATTTTGTCCATGTGATCAATTTCTTTCTTTACATCATCTCTATAAGCAAATAGTATGGGTCTTGCAGAATGAACTGCATGAAGTAAATAACCATCCTTTAACAATATTTTAATTGGTTCTCTATCCATTGGTTCTAAGTTTTGTCCATTATAAAAAACATCATCGAATTCCCTCATCACTGACTTTTTAATTTGCTCCACATCTCAATTCATTTCATTTTTTAATGTTGCTATTCAAATCTGATTGGAGACATCCGCCGGAATTCACCAAAACTCTTTGCAAAATCTTCTTGACAAATATACTTCAGTAACATTTTACATACAATAACAGTTTCTTCTACTCGCATATTATTTAACACAAATGTGTTGAAGTTTGATTTGACCAAGTTGACCACTTCTCCTTTTTCTTATTGTTATTATTAATCTAGAATATATTCAGTAGATATTTGAACATTCAATACTTTACATTGGTGATCCCGAATTGACTAGAAAAATGCCCCGAAAGCAAACTTCACCGCCAACTTCAAAAACAGGCATGGTCGATTGAAACAGAAGAGGTGAATTTCGTAATGGCCGTTGCGGAACTCCGCCTTATTAGGTTCTGTTCTTAGGATGTTGTGAACTGGTTCTAGAGAATTGAACTTGATTTTGTGTGGTGGGGGATTTGTCATACCAAAGTTAAATGCAGTCTTATGTCGTCAGCATTGCCAGGTGAGGTTTTCAATATTATTCCTATTAGTGAGGAGAATCTATGAGGGAGCGAAGAAATGCATATTAGTCCGATTTGGGCATCATCTTCCACAAAGATAAAAATAATAGTCGACATGATGGTTGATACTTCTGGGCTCTTCTGGATGAGGAAGACCTAAACGATTTACGTGAAAGTTTGATGAAAGAGGTACTAATAAGGAATACTCTAAAGGAACAATAGGGATATTTGAGAGCACAATCAATATTTACGACAAAGAATTTAACAGATATGTGTACGGCTGCAAAGGAAGTCACAAATACTTCCATTTCTACTGTCGAGGATCCATCTTCTTCTCCCACTGTCGCTTCTTTGATTAAGAAGAGACCTAGTGAAGCATTTTCGAAGTCCTCAACATCTGCAAAATTTAAAAAAGTATGTTATTATCATTCAAAATTTGATTTGAATGCAACTGTGTGCTCTGGTCCTGATTGTCATTTTAATTAATTGATTAAAAAAAAAACTAAATTGTCCTCGGTTGTATGGGACCGAGGCATTAAATAAACCTTCAAATTTTTTATGAATAAAAGACCATATAAATTCCATTAATTTTCTTGTAGATACGGTTGCCCAGGTATCCGTTATGTCCCTGACGAATTGTAAAGATTGCATTTGTGTTGAAATGCCTCATATCCTTGGTTAGAGAGGGAATCCAGTTGAAGCTCTCTGTACTAAAACTCTAAGGGTACAAATAGAAAATCTAGGAATTTTCCAATGGAAATTTAATTTTGTATCTAGAGGACGCCCTATTTCAGGGGGCGATTTTCTTCATTTCTACAAAATTAATATTGGCCTATTCAACAAGAACATATTTCTTAATGGTCCATGTGTCATTCCAGAATTATCAGAAGTCCAATGGGGTCAATTTCAATACCCTGAAGTTTTAAATGATAAAATATCGCTGAATCTTATCCATATCATGGAATCGAATATCACATCGAAACTAAGGGTCCTCCCCGCTAAAAACGAAATTGATGGACTTCTAGAGAAGGGAATAATTCGTCCATTGCTTCAAATTTTTCATCAACAATTCATATGGTAACTAAAGCCGAAGGAGGCTGGTGAGTGTGTGGTGATTAACGTCAATTAAATAACATGACGGATGTAGATCATTATCCTCTTCCAAATTTAAAGGATTTCGTGGCCAACCTAAGAGGGTTAAAAATTTTTAGGAAAGAGGACATGCACAGAGCCTACAATCAAATACCCATTAGTGAAGACTCCATCAGTAAACATTGGCAGTCCATAAATGCAGTTTTGTTGCAGCTTAAAACTTCCGGTTCGATACTTTCTTTCGAAAAATGCGAGTTTTTAAGGGACTCTTTTGAGTTCCTTGGGCATTCTATTTCACCAAAGGGTTTTAAACCTCTTAAATCGAAAGTTGAAGAGATTGCTAAAATTTCATCTCCAAAATTGAAAGATGATTTACAGAGACTTTTAGGCAATACTCAATTCATCAAAAATTTGTCAAAATGGACAAATCCAGTTTTAGAAAAAAAAAATTATATGGAATGATGAATGTGAAAGAGCTTCACAAGGTAAAAAACACCGTTTATCCTCAAGTACTCAACTTTCATTTCGGGACAACTCGCTACCTTTGGCCCTTACAACAGATGTGTCTGATACTGGAATGGGAGCCGTTCGGGAACAGAAAGTGAATGGGCGCTGGTAACCACTAGCACTTGTCTAAAGCCTTATCTGAAACTGTCTGATACTGGAATGGGAGCCGTTCGGGAACAGAAAGTGAATGGGCGCTGGTAACCACTAGCATTTGTCTAATGCCTTATCTGAAACACGAAAGAAATATTCAACTTTTGATAGGGAATAACTTGCTATTAAGGAAAGCATTCAACCTGTTCTGTGGGCATTAGATGGACCAAATTTTAGAGTATTCGCTGATCATAAAGCTTTAGTGCTAGCGATAGACATCCGCAATCCCTCCTGGACTCCAACACCTTTTAAAATACTGAAAAATACGATCGTTATTTTCAATTGGACTTGGGAGCCTAAGTCGACAATGTCCCCAAATATAGGCTCTGTCCTGCCTTTGGAATCGCCATGATTCTACCAGAATCTCCCATTGTGCACTGTATAAGATCCATTTTATTGTTTTTATGTTTAAATCGTTTGTGTGATCTATTGTTTATTTTCTTTTGTAATAGATGATCAGAAAAAAAGAGAAAGGGAATTTTTCTTTCTTTTTCTTTTGTCCAAGGGGAGGGGGATTACTGTTGAAATTTGATTTGATAACCTTCCTTTTTCTTCTTGTTATTATCACTATTAATCTAGAATAAAATCAGTAGTTATTTTGACATTAAATACTTTACAAAATGTTAGTTGTATTATAATTCTCAACTTCGACCCATTGAAAATTCATAATTGTTCTTCAACATTGTTATCTAGCATTTTGGAAAATAATCCCATACTCTTCAGATTATCAATACCGGCAGCAGGTATTGATAACCCAGTATACGGCACAGCTCTTATCCTTTAAATTTTTGATTTTGATTTTTTGATTTATACATTAATTTGAATGACCTATTTTTTGACAGGGATTACATTTCTTCCACAATAAGAACATCTTTGAGTTTTTCTTATCGGCTCCTTTTTATGATTAGTTTTTAAACTTTATATCGAACAAGATTTTATTTACCAAATCTTCCTCCTGAATTTTACCTTTTTATTCGCTCCTGCAAATAGATGTAACCTCTAAAAGTGATTTAGACAACAAGTATTTTTTTCGTTTCTTCACTATTTATTCTAATTATAATTAGTGTTGATATCGAGTTTCAAATGTCATCTCACCATATCCAGTATTTTTTGTTTCCCAACATAAAGCCGTGTAAAATGAATCAAAGCACTCATCTTTACTCTGCTTCTTTCCCACTAACTTGACCCTTTCCAATACTACATTAATTTATTTCTTAGGGTCATTTTCAATAAGATCCATAATTTCTTTCAAATAACTTTTTCCATCCATTTCAATTGACATGGCATGCTCTATCTTATCCAGCATTTCCGGACAACAAAATGAATTAAGAACTGCCTTTTTCTTTATTCGAACTAGGCTCCTCTGTCCGTAAATACGTACAAAAGAATTCTAAATCGCGAAATTCAGGGTCCCACAAACATATGCACAGGTTTCAATGATAAACAACGGAACTGCCTCCATCCATCTTTTTGTTCTATCGATACAACTCAAGAAACAGCTCCAATTATGACTGTCCAGAAACTAGGCACTAGGTTCTACGATGTCGATGTGGCCTGTTGAAACCTCTACCCGGAGTCAAATGATTTCAATTCAACTTCTGTGTGACCATTGACCAGAATAGCAACACTCGCATAGGGTGACCAATTCTGTTATTTGTTGATCAATTCAGGGTTAAAAATATCTCTATTTGATAACTCTGACAGAAACCTTCGAACCAGGATGATATATAGAGTAAAATGAATTGAACACTTCTCTCCTTAAATACGTAGGAACATAAGCATGCTTCGATTGCATCGATGCCTTGCATATCAATTTAATACCTTTATCGAGCTTAATCTCCTTAAAATGACAAGAATCACTGAGATATTTAATCTGGCTATCGAACTCCTTTTCAAATTCTTGGACTCATTTTAACACCACCTACATACACTTGATACTACACGAGTAAAACAATCTGCTACCCCATTATCATTTCACCTGATGTATTGAATGTCTTGCACATTTTCAGTAATTATACTCAGATAACTTTGTTGTCGATCCGATATCGCTTCCTTAGAGCTTCAAAAATCTTCAGTCAACGGACGATGGTCTGTGAAAATTGTGACCACTTGACACTCAATGGCACTCAAATATGCCACAAGTAATTCAAGTTCATAAGTGGAATACTTCCTTTGAGCCCCACTATATTTGCTTAGAATAAAATCCTACCAGAACAGGTTTACCGTTAATAATTTGGTGAAGAGCTGCTCCTATAGGTAAGGCTGGGTATGTTTGGTAATAAATTACTGTTTTGTGATTAGCAAAGGAAAAAAGTTGTTCTTTCTTCTTTTTTATTCAACATCTATTAAAAATTGTTATGATAGCATCTTCCTTTGAATAAAAATATAGTTTGCCGCTTACCTTAGTGCAATATTGAATATAATTAATTTCAATTATCAAATGCCTTAAAAAAGTTCCCCCTCCGCCTGGATTGAATTTACTTGGTTCTCTATCTATACATTTTCCCTCGGAGTTCGTATTTTTTCGTTTTGATATCCTAGCAACTCGCCTTCTGATCCTCTCTTCATGTTCTGTTCAAGGGATCTAGTCTCTGTGTGCCTCATTCGGTAAACCTTATACTCTTTCATGGAAGATCACTCATTGTGCAGATGCCCCTTCCCATCCAGGTAAGCTATAGTGACTTCTGACCTCGTGAATCATTGCCTATATGCTCGAAAATACATAAATTCCTTCGAATCTTCTACGGAATAATCGTATACTGCTTTAAAAACTAATGAGTTCAATTAAAAGACAGAATAATCGACTGATCCATATCTGATATATATATTTATAAACCTGCGAACGCTTCTGCAAAATATTTAACTGTACGACAAATTTGTTATATCTAAACTAAAAGATTCCTTTTAATAGGTAAATATTGCTCAAATGATATTATTTCAGACTAGCATACCAGACCTTAGGAAGATTTTAAACAAAAAAAATGTCAGTTTTAAAGTTGAAAGTATACACAGTATACACTAAAAAAGAAAAGGAACCCTGCCCCAAGATGTTACTGGTTTTCCTTGAGTACTTTTTCAAGGGACATCTTGTCTTTAATATTTATTTGCCAAGCAAATTGAGATTAACGATTATGAAAGTTTGACATGAATAATTATGATTCAAACTTTTTATAGATGAGTGAACACATTGAAAATGTTGGAGATCCATCCTTATCTTTGGAGTTTTTTCAAATATCGTAGGGGGTGAATGTTGATCGGTGATGACTTCAAACTGCGGTAATCCACCAAGGTAAATGTGACACTCCTTTATTTACCATTTGATAGCACGAGACTCCAGCTCTACCATTGCATATCTTGACTCTGTGTCTTCACAAATCTCGAACCGTATTCAACGAATTTCTATCTCTCTACAGGTTTTTGTAGCAAAACGAATCTAAGTCCTTTAGTCCCTGAGGTATCCACTTCGAGGATCAAAAATTGCAAGAACAGATGTATTCATCAACAAGTCCTTCACTTCATTCGTGGCTTTGGTACGTACATTTTCCAAAACAAATTCATTTTTTGACTTTATCAGACCCCTTAGAGGTTCTGCTACTTTCATAAATTTCTATGAGAAACTTGCGAGCTAATTCGCTAAACAATAAATGATCTCAACTTTATTTTATTAGCAGGAATAGGGATCCCTTTTAACTCCTTTACGTCACATGCAATACCATCCTTATAAATCTTGTAACCGAGAAAATTGATATCTTCATATGCAAATTGGAACTTTTCTTTGAATAAGGTAATACGGTATTCTCGACTTCTTAACAAAATCTTCCGAACACTCTCCACGTCCTCCTCAAAATTTTCATCATTAACAACTGTATGAGTGCTACGAATTTCTTCTAAGGCTTAGTCGCACCTACGATTGTATGCATCACCAGTGGATATGAAACCCATATAAACACCATATTTGTTTAGGTATCTTCAATATGGTGTTATGAAAGTAGTGACCTTTTGTCTCTCTTCATGAAGAGCCATCATCCAGTATCCATTAACTTCATCAAATTTGGTAAAATATTTAGATTTTGGGCTAATTTCAGAGACTGTCTCTTTTGGCAATTACATGGAGTGAACTAATTTTCTTCCTTGAGAGTTCAATTTAGTTAAGGCTATTGTTGAAACTATCTTTCTATTAGATTTTGGTAGAACGACGATCGGATGACAGCACTATGTCAATTCATCCTCAATTTTCTCTATCACGTCCTTCTTCGCCATCGTCACCTCTTGACTTCCTCTTTGTAGCAAAAAGGGATTTGCCTCGATCCATGAAATACAAACTGCTTTGCTCCTCCCAATAGTTTTATTCTCTTTGGGGAAACTTCATTGTTTTAAATTCTTACATTTGAAAGCTCATCTTTCAAGTCATAGAAGAAATTTCTTTTAACTTCCTTGGATATTTTGGAATCTACGGTTCATTTGACATTGGCATTGACTAACGACCGATTTATCTATTCTTATTTCAGAGGTCGAGGGAAATATGGATACAAAAATTACATTCCCATGCATGCTTAGGGATAAACATCTCATCTTTGTCAAATCATTGACAAAATAAACAATATCCTTGTGCTGACGATTTCCAAGTCTAAATATCAACACAGCACCTTCTCCAACTTCCAATCTCGAGCCGTTCACACTGACAATTTTGGAGGTAGCTGATGAGTTCCTAGGTTCGCTCGATGGTAAGTCTAAGTCTTTAGACACTCGTAGGCGAGCAATAGAAAACTGTCTTACACAAGGTAATTGTGTCTTTCAAATTGAGCTGCAGAGTTTTTCTTCAAGCTTTTCTCAAACATCTTCATCCTTGACTCTACATGTGATCAGAGTGTCCTCTGATTTCATCTAATAGATTTGGGCCTTCTCTTTTAACATTTTAAACTCACAATAGAATTCGTCGATTGCTTCAAAATTTGCTTGCTTACGTCGCATCAATTTGCTTCTCAAATCTTTTATTTTTTTATTTTTTTTTGCTTTCAGATATTTACTCACGACTTCAAAAACATCATCTAAGGTGTTAAAAGTGTCGGACGGAATTTCGACGATGTACCGTTCTTATGGAGGAATCCATGTAAGCAACATGTCCATGAAATAGCAATTTGTCCTTCTTTCGTTTTTTTCTTTCAGATGTGTTAACTTAACATAGTTATCCCACGTCTCCATCCATTTCAAGAACTCTCAAGTATTTACTCCCGTCTTCAATTTGGTTTGGCAATTGGGCTTTGATATTTGGGTGACTTTGGCTCATAACTTTGAAGGATCCATCAAATCTTCCGATTGTCTCTCCAAATCAATGTGGTTGGAAATAAAGGTTCTGCATTAACTTCTGCATTCTCATTGGCTGAGCTGAGTGACGTCACAAATGTTGTATTGTATTGACTCATAAATGAAAACAATAATATTAATATAGCAACATGAATTGAGAATTTATCAAGGTGGTGGATGATATAACTCTCTTCAATGTCATGGTCTGGTCAAGGGATCTTGGCTTTCAAGGTGAGATCCCAAGAATAATTTTTTTCTCTGTTGATCTAATCTCCTTTATTGGAAAGATGGTGACTTGTCACTAGTGACTTCTGATCTCTTTAATAATTGTCCCTATACATAAATTCCTTCATATATCTTCCACGGAATCATCGTATATTTCTACTTATAAGAACAAAGGAGTTCCATATAATTTAGTATAATCGGCCGAGATACCCAGACAGGAGCAGAAAGAGTTCTCATCCTCCACTCACAGCTCCTTCTTTGAAATTATGGAAATTCAACTCTGCTTTGTCTCCTACTCTAAGAAAACTATTCCATCAGCAAGAGTCGTTCAGTGTCCTGAGTGGACAAGGTAAATCCGGAAGGAATTTAACGGCTAATTATGAGACTTGTATAAGAGAGTGAAATATTATTTTTTATTCATTTAAAAGCAACATTAAATGTAGAATGATTATTCGTAATACAAGCCTTCGTTCAAGATCATGATGTCGATACGGCACCTTAATGCCTTGCTACCTCGTGCAGATCCAGATACCTCATTGTATTGACGATGGAGGCCTTCAAAGCTGTAATGGAGGCATGATTATTCTTGTAGGCGATCCTCTCCACCTTGCCCACATGTAAAAATCCCATGGATTGAGGTCCGGCCTGTTGGCTGGCGAATAGAATGGAGGCCAAAAATCCAGCACATTTTGCCCTAATAACAATCTTGACCTTATGGTCTTGCTGGCATGTATATGGTTTCCCATCAGTGACCTCATTCATCCCTGGGATGAGCACGTCCTTAAGAATGTCCTTGTAACTTGGCCTCCCAAACTGATTACCAAAGAACCATAACCAAAGCCTGATTCTTTGTTTTCAGGACTGGTTGGACCTCATCGGGGTCCAAACAGATCCATCTATTGTTTCTACGGTTATGGTTGGCATCAATGGGGAAGATTTTCTTGTCCGAAAAAAAAACCGCACGTAACCACCTATGCAATTAATTTGGTTAATAAGAATTTTATTTTTTCTGATTCCGTCTGCCTGATTCTGTTTTTACCATCGACAAGTAACCCAGGTCAATATATTATTCCGAGCTGGTAATTGATTATGTGTTTTACAAAACATATAAACATACCTCTTAACTTATGTTAAAATATCTTAATGTAATTTAATTTAAATTCCCAAACTTATTGAGTCGAAATTATTCTCTTAACAGCCAAATTCCTTGTCACCATATTTAAATATTAATCTCGCTAAGATCTTGGATCTCAATACAAATAAATACATTATTAAATGTTTTCCATACTAGATAATTATTTGTTGTTTTCGGAAAACAATAGTTAAAATGTAACAAAATAATAAAGTGTCAATGATATTCTTCAAAATTGACCTTCCCTATTTATGAGTTCTCCGTTATTATTCTATCTTATTAATTAATTCGGTTTTATTTTGGACATGCTCTTTTGTTACTGTGATGGTAGTCAGACGACTAGAAAAGTCAAAATCCTTCCTTATATTAGTATTAGAACTATTATTGGTCTGTATTACAAACTATTGCTAGCAATCGTAAAGTGGGAAACCTTTAGAAAATTTGATTTCCAGAGTATTATTCAAAATTGTACTATAATATATATCTCTTTCTTGAGAGAAAAATAAAAATCGTAAGGAAACAGAGGCTTATTCAATGCATCATCTTCAGTTTTGTTAGCAAGATACACTCTATATGAACATAAATAACAAATTAAGATCTAGTTGTAAGTTTATTTTTTCACATGAGCGTTTCATGTTAAAAAATAATATCTAGTTCTTTTTAATTTATAATTGATGTCTTCGCTATCATGATATTTTTTTATTATAAAACTATACCTAATATTAAGATAATTATGTATATCGAAAAGAAAATTGAAAAATATTCGCAAATGATTAGATGTAGTTTTTCAAAGTTACAATTACAAGGCAACTAATTCTAAAAGGTGTCTACCGTATTATTTTCATAATTAGATAGATGTTCACCTATTTTTTTTTTAATACCTGCAAGGAGATACTATGAAAATAAAATGTAATTTCCCCTTTATATAGTGCCAGACCCTGTTAGCAAATAGCAAATCTTACATATTGAGTAAGATTCCTTGGAATCTTAGAACAAAATACAAGTACGGGCTAGTGTTATCCACACATATGTGACGTCATTAAATGGGGATTCCATTCTTCTGTTATAAAAGTCGTTAGCGACACACCTTTATGATCCATCACCTTGCTCCAAATAAACGTCTAATTGAGCTTAAATTAAGATGAGCTCTTCTTCCACCTGAATCAACTCATCTACCTCCTTTGTATACTCATCTAATGTTACATCCAAAAAATTGAATTCTCCCTCTGTTTTTTCATTATGAGTTTTAACTGCGTTCTCTACAGCTTTCTCTTAATGTCCATCATATTTTTTATCGAATGAATATCGGGAGAGGATTTATAGAAATTATGATAAAATCCAAGTTAATTACATACGTATGTAAACCGATTCACAAAAAAAAAATTAATATTTTTTCAAAACTAAAACGGCTCTAAGAGTCACATTAACTAATGTCGAGAAAACCCTCTAGTATCACAAACTCATTTAATTTCGTACATCCCAATGCCAGAGTAAGAAATTTGCAAATGGAGAATAAGGAACCGTATTGGTGGATATGATAAATTTTCTTTATTAGAGAAGACAATAGAATTGTTAACAATTCATCAGGTAACAAACATCGACCATCTCGTTTTTGATCTGTTGGTCCCGGAGTCCCAACAACTTCTAGAAAATGGATTAAAGACAGCTATCCTACATATGTTTCCACGTTCATCTTTAAGACGTTTCTTGGTTCACTTAATAGCTATTTCCTCATTACTTACGCATTCAAATGCATCCTATCAAACATACATCATCTCCGCCACGACAATGAGTAGTAACCCACAACATAATTCTCTATATGATTGAGGACTTGACTCAGTCCAATCCATTTTTCAATAAATTCTAATTTGTTAAAAATCCATTCAAGAGTAGATCTTATTCTGCTTTGAACTGACTTTCAGTTTAAACAAAATTTTTTAGGCTACAATTGAGAAACAATGTAGTGATCACGAACCCTTAAAACTAATGACAACTTTCTAGTTTTTGAGTTGAATACCTTTCGGAGACCATGATATCCAGTTAATTACCATGTGAACTATGTAGTTTCTCATGACATTCGAAAGGAAACTCATCTAAAATTCGTACAGTTCCAGAATTAAAACGAATGCATCATGGTGAAGGGAATGTCTAATTCACTTATCATACTTTTTAACCAACGAAATGAACACTACCAAGGCTATCACGCCCGACATGTTTTGACACGTTGATATTTCAAGATGAACTCATATATGTGTATCCAAATATTTATTCGTTAATATTTAATAACTGATCTTCTTTCTCTTTCCATCTCCAATTGTGCTGCTGCAATACCTCTTCAGTGCCGTCGAAGATAGCAGACACAGTGCCACAAAAATATAGATTAATCGACTCATGCTCCTGGAATCTTTTTTCTATTACAATGAACTCAATTTGATTGTAGGCACAAGGATTTTCTCTTTGTATACCATTTGGCGACATCGAGTATATGGGCATTGAAAAACGCTTCCATACATTTTTTATCCTTATTTTTTGGCATTACAAACTCCATTACTTTTGGCATTGGAGGAGCGGTTTTCTTCTTAATCAAGGAATGAGAAAGGAGGCAGTCTGTACACTTATATATTCTGAGTACACAAAGTGTTTTGTATTCCCAATAAGCATCCATATCTCCTTCAGCTGTAGGATCTACAGCTACCATGTTTCCTTCGGCCATATTTTTGTAGATTTACCTATAATATAATCACAAACATCATGAAGAGCTATACAAAAACAATACACTCAGGGATGGGACATTTGGAGAGTGCAGGAACAAGACTCATGGTATTACTGAATATAGTTTTAATTACGGCCTTGTCAACCCATTGAATGATTTTGTGGGAGAGTATGAGCTACTGCTGTGGAGGACAGCCTCTACGTTTAAAATAGCTTAAGTACAGGGAGGATATTATTATTAATTTATCAACATATATATTTGATTTAATACATGGAAGGAACAAAAAAGAGTACACGTACCAATGTTGTTTCCTTTTCTTATCACCAAACTGCGTTTTATCTACAAAAATCCCATCCCCACATATAATTAATACAGCCCACTTCTCCCCTATGGAGACCTTGTGCAATTAAATAATAAATTATAACTAAGGAAGAAACACTGGCAGGCAGAGTGGAAGCAAAAACCATGCAGACAAATTTCACAATAAGTTGAGAAGTACGAATTTGTAGAGAGTTACAAAAATGCGTGGCAGGCAGCTGGAGACGCAACTCAAATTCAAATTGGAAAAAGGAGTCAATAAGTCAGAAATTCCCCTCAATTACCTGTGATTACAGCAATCCCAGTAACCAGACAGGTTGAGCTTAACGGAGCCATACACTAACTTCTCCTTGAACCACTTTTGACCTAGCTCAATCACTTGCACCCTTGAAACACTCAAGTTCCCAATGTCCAAATAGAAATCATATTGGATGGTAATGTGAGTAAAAAAACAAGTTTAAATATATACTTACAGCAAGGATGCTCGCAATTTATGATCTGCACCTAAGGCGTCTCAATACTTACTAAGTGGATAGGAAGATGAAGAAATGAAAAATAAATGTGCGCGGGAACGATAGTAAAAAAGAAGAAATAAAAGCAAAAGAAAAAAAAAATAGTCAAGGCGAACAAGTGATAAAAGGAGGTAAAATACTTCCTACAATGATAGCCAGATGATCTCAACCTGCTCTTTTGCTATCAGTATTCAAAACGCAGTTCAATTTATATATATAAATAATATATAGTAATTATTCATATAATAAACATCCTTGTCTGGAACTTTTAATGCAAAATAATATTTGCTATGAAACGAAGCAACTAAATACGTAATATTATCAAGAATTATACAACAAACACACCATGAATGAGTGCCATAATATACATACATTTCGGGCTAACATGTACATTCAAGAGCCGTTGAGAACGATAGGAATAATCTCAAGTGAGAGTAAACATACTTAGTTTGCTTATTTTGGAGGGAAATCCATTCAACTACTTTTTGAAACTTTGCTTTTGCAGGGGGTGGCCCAAATTCCCAAATTAGGGAACTTTTACTAATTACTAAAGAATTTAATTTCTTAAATTATTTTCCAAAAATAATTAATTTTTTCTGTGAGGTTGTAGATTTTGGAATTACTTTTCCAAAAAAAAAAAATTAATATTTGAAATTTTTTTATATTTATTTAAATTAATTTACTTTTTTGTGTAAAGTTGTGGATTTTTGAGAGTTGTTATAAAAAAATTAATATTGAAATTTTTTTGCAAAAAATTTTATATTTGAAATTAAATTTTGATATTTATTTCCATTAATTAAATTTTTTTGTGTAAAGTTGTGATTTTTACAAGTTCTTCTAAAAAATTTAAATTTTGAAATATTTTTCGAAAAATTTTAATATTTGGAATTGAATTCTTTAACTTTTCCCACAAATAATATGGGAAAAATGAATGTTAAATTATTAAATGCAATATTTAATCGAACCACAATTAATAACCTAAAAATGGTTCTTAAAAATTGTATTGTGGATAAGAATTCCATAATGTAGTATCACCAACGGGAGGTAATATGGATGATAATGTCAATGATAGTTGTTATTGTATATATATATTTATTAGATTTAATCTATCATGTACTATTGTTATTTTATATTACGTTTGATGATAAATGATGCTGTTAGCTGGTGTATTGCTGAGTTGTATAACTAGATATGATACGTGTATGATGAGTAATCATCAAGGCCAATCATCACATGCTGGGAGCATGTGATGAGGTGAATTGGAAAGTTCTAGAACAACTAGCATTAGACCCTAAACGTCTATAAATATTTGTTATGATGGTTGTGGGAGAAAAAATCGCCAGATTATCTCCAAAGAACTAAGTAACAAATAAGTGCAGTGTGCAAACGTACTACGTGATTCTTATTATCAACCCTAAACTCCAAAACAACAACTTAAGGTAGGCCTAATAGTTATCCCATTGATCATAGCGGTGTTCTCTTTTGACTCCCACTAAATTGTATCCTGAGAAGGAATGCTTATTAAATATTGATCTTATATTAATTCAAACTAAAAAATATAAGTAAACTTTGTAGTAGCCTTTTCCACGATTGCTAAAAAAGGACACTACAATAATTTGCAAATTAATAAATATTACGAATGTGAAAACAAGATAAACTTGGAATAAAATTCGTGATCCAACAAAATGTCCTATTTATATTATTAATGATTTTAAGAAAATTTTCTATATGGATCAAAGATTGGTCGCCGGAGGATTTCTCTTCCTTTCTTTCAAAAGAAACATGTTTTGCCTTTGAACATAGTGATTTGGCACTCACTGAATTAGCAATATGCTTGCTGAAAAAAAAATGAATATTTTTTTACCAAAAAAGTTCCGTTGGATCCATTAGAAGAACGGGTTGAGTAATATAGAAGAACATTCGGATGTAATTTTAATTTTGGTGTTTGTCAGATTATAGAATTTGAAAAAATATTCGTACTAATAACTTAAAAATATACAATCACTTGTCCATAAAAGAAATTCATAAGTTTAACGAAGAAACTGACATCATCATTTGCGAAGAATTATAATCGTAATTTGAACTTGTAGCAGAAATATTATGCGATTCCAATATCTTTTTAGATACTTTTTATTTTAACAGCAAGAAATTGGTCTTTTTAGTCTGTGGATATATTTCAAAGAGAAAAAAATTGCTCTAGTAGTCTAGAAGAGGTTAATTTGAAAAGACAAAATAGGAATAAATTACATAGAATCACCCATTCATAAATTTTTGAGAATAAAGAAGACTATCTGAATATGGTTTTTAAGAGGAGGGATCACTAGTCCCAGGAACCTCATTTATACACAAGCCTTTTTTATAGATAGTGCGTTCAATTTATGTGTGGATAATAATATTTCTAAAAAATTCTTAATCAATTTGAGAAATCCACGAGCTGTTTTTCCTCGAAGAGATTGAGGAGACTTCGAAAATCTGCTGTATATAAAATATAATTATTCGATTAAAGAAATATGTACGACAATATCAAACAAGTTTTTTAATTATTTTATGAAAAAAAATAATTCCAATCATAATAGTCCCTTCAGAAATAATAGAAGAAGCATTATTCACGATAATCAATCGACAAGAACAACTTTGAAATTATGTTCCTCAGCAAAATGAACAACATATTTTAGTGGCCTCCATGATATTAAATCATTGTGTAATTATATTTTCTTACATTGTTTTTAGATAATAGAAAAATATCAATAGGCATACAAAAATACATTTACTTGTATTTATAAAATCTCTCTTGATCAAGAAGAAACTGTGTTCCTGTCCTATGAGAAATGGAGAATAAGTATGTGTAAGTTTTTAACTTACTACTTTATTTATTTATCAAAAAAAAAGTTATGATATAGCCTTGATGTATCAATTATCAAGGGAATCCTCACCTGACAACAAAATAAACTTATATTTTTGTGTTATTGTAGTATCACCAACTGGATGTATTATGTATGATGATGTGAATGATAATTGTTATTGTATATATATATTTATCAGATTTAAGCTATCATGAGTTATTGTTATTTTGATATTATGTTTGATGATAAATGATGTGTTGAGAGGTTTATTGCTGAGTTGTGTGTCTGGATATGATACGCGTATGATGAGTAATCACCAAGGCCAATCATCACATGCTGGGAGCATGTGATGAGGTGAATTGGAGAGTTCTAGAACAACTAGCATTAGACCCCAAACGTCTATAAATATATGTTATGATGTATGTAGGGGAATGAATCGCCAGATTATCTCCGAAGAAATAAGTAATAAATAAGGCAGTGTGCAAACGTACTACGTGATTCTTATTATCAACCCTAAACTCCAAAACAACAACTTAAGGTAGGCCTAATAGTTATCCCATTGATCACAGCGGTGTTCTCATTTGACTCCCACTAAATTGTATCCTGAGAAGGAATGCTTATCAAATATTGACACTACATTATCTAAGTAACGAAGTGTTGAAATGCATAGAACAGATGTGCGCATGTTGTCTAAGTATTTAGTATGAAGTGTTTATTGTTGTTATTTAAGTAATCAAAATTGTACTGTTGAGTTGAAAAGTTACATAGTTTGACAATTTGTTTAATATCAATATTTGTGGCTGTCTTGACCTCAAGATAAATTATTTTATAAAGTATTATATAGGAACATTAATTAAATAGATATTTGTCTTGTTGATAAGTCATTAAAGGATATGACTATATATTTCTGGAAATAGGCCAATTAGTGACAACTTTTAGGAGTCCATTAGGTGTAGGATAAACTCACATCATTCAATATTAGGGGCCATCTACGCAAGTTTCTGGCATTTTTTGTATCCTACATTCCACATGTTTGCATTTGGTACACATTTAGTTACCTTCATTCCTAATAAATTACGTAATTACTTCCTAACTTTGTTCGTATTTTGGACATGACCCAACGAGCAATTTTATCACTGCTTCACAAAACGGTGTAAGGACAAAATGGCATTAACAATACATGCTGCAATTAACGAAATTAGATCATTACATGAGTGTCAAATAATTTTTTTAGATCCGTTTTTCGCACCACAGCCAACCGCCTCTTCTTGATGGATCTTCACAAAGTGGAAATCACTGCTCCTGTCTAATATCATGATAATCCTTGTTCGTCAATCCATGAGTCAAGGGAGAATTAAATTATTATTACTTCTTCCGTTCGAACTGCTGTCGTGTTCGTTTGTTTTTTTTAAATCTTAAAATATATTATGTTGTTGATAGATATTACGTCAGTTTAAATGAATTTTGCCATTTTTCCCAGTTTGCCACTCTTCGTTTTTTCCCTCGTCATTTTTCCTAAAATCTACAAGAAAGTTACATTTCATTACTTCGCAAAATGAACATATGAAGCGTATTTGAATAAATATATGTATGTAATTGCTAAAAAGCCAACATTATCAAAGTAGTAATAAAGAAGTAAATTGATATGCATATTAATCAAAAACGTATTGCAAACAGAAATGGCAGTAACAATACCTTCAGCACGAAAAAACAAAGGATTTCAAAACACCACGTGTAAAGTAAACTAGTATCTACTACCTATATCTGAAATATAAACACCAATTTCTTTTGCGACGCCATCTCCTCTAGTCCCCTAGTAATACATGGCTATGAGTCACATTTTTATTCTCTCATAATCTCAAATAGTTTTTCATGTTTAATTAAAAACATCTTTTATTCGTATGTGTATTTATACTTATCAACTTACAGGGCGTGTAAGTGAATGCTCTCAACACAGTGGGGGAATAAATTTAGGGAGGACTCCCACACAAGAATATTATTCAATCCGACTTTTCTTTATCAGAGGTCCAAAATACTACTACTACTTAAATAATAAATATGTTACGTCATAGTCTCTTCGGGCCCCAGTCTGTGTCTTTTTCATATCATACATATTGGAGCACGTGTTTAAGGAACATTTCTTTCAGCCAAATACGCCTTTTACTTCAGGATTTGAATGTCCAACGCAACATCTTGAAAGTGCATGATGTTTTCTTTAGTTACATTCAATGTATAAAAGCATAGATTACATAACATCTGGATAAATTATTCATTTTTAAAATCAGGCAAGCTCTCTATTATAAACATTACTGCTTTGATTTAATAAGTTGTATTATTTATTCGTCAATTAGTTAAAAAGAAATGCCTTCAAATGGCGTGGTTCCTTGTTGCCACATTAATAAAGTCTCTAGACGAAAACTCAAAAATAATAAAAAAGAACTTCTTCCCATAAATTTCCCCAATCAAACATGGAAACATTCTTAATAAATGGTAATCAGCTACACCAATTAACTAGATACTACACAAAACTAAATACAATGTAGTAGTAGGCGGTTCGAATGTAGTTCAAATCCACAACCGACGCGTTTTTAAATAAAAAGGATGCTATAATACATTCTGGCCCATAGGTTGTATACATGAGCTGTTGTGCTCCGAGGCAGGTTAAATCATTTGGTCACTGCTTCCCTGAGCATCAAGGAACCCTTCTAGCTCCAAAATACACTCCAGCTATAAGGTTATTCAGGGATGTGCTGGGCTAGAAGGCCCTTTAAACTTTCCCCCCAATGCGTTTCTAATAGTCAAGGGCCTTTTCTAATATGCTGTGGTACACTCTGTCCCACGGAGTTTGCACAATCCATCCCTTTATATCGGATATGAATAATACTTCATTAGTCCAATAAATCATAACGAATAAACGTATAATACATACTTATTGTATTTCTAAGTACATAAATTTATATTTAATATCATACATCAGTCATCAAAGTAAGTACAAAGTACTTACTTAGAAGGAGATGGTGCACATTCCGTGGAACGGGGATGTGTGATAGTATATTAGCTACACCGGTAAATATGTTCGGTTCTCCCCTAAGGACTTTAGCGTTTAATAATAATAATGTTTATAGATTTTACTGGAATAAAGTCAGTCTGTTTTATGAATCTAAAAAGTAAGACTTCTTATTGAAATAGGGAATATATATATAAATGTAGTGGGGAGGACTAAGCATCCTTGATAATAAATTCTTCAAGCATTAACCACAAACATATATTCCTCTTAGAAATCAAATCAGAAACACTTTTAATCAATTAGAAAAGAGAGATCAAATCAATTCTACTAGAGGATAGATATGAATTACTTAAGATGTAAACAGCTTCATCAAGAGACACTCTTCTCCAATACAAGATAAATATGATGAACTACGAAGGAATTGACAGTCTCATCAATATGTCATGGATATTCCCTCAAAAAATGTCTTCCTTGAATGAGGTCTAATAAGAGGTCGTCCTTCCTCCATACTTACTAATAAAGGCAATCTACAATTAAAAGTTAGATCTGTTAGGAATAAAAGGAAATCTTGTATAAAAAAATGATCTCTTTCTTTGACAGAATAGAATCATACTTGATAATTGCTTTTGCAGGACTCTTTCAAGTTTCACATCCAAAAAATGAAATTTTTTGACAAAATCTTTCATCAGACGATCCACAATTCCATGATTGATTACATAGATCACCAATGAGGGTTTTGAATGGACGATCGGATAAGTCCCTATCTCCGAGCTCATGATTTATCACTTTTCAACAAGAATTAATTCTTTTCTTCTACAATTGCTATTAATTAGAAGAATTATTTGTTTAATAGGTTCTAATAACAAAGTTGCGGGGCTTGAGTTATCCAGATTTTAAGTAAACTCTTGACTAAATAAATACTTCCACTCGAATTTTTAATACATGTTCTTGAGTAGAAGATATCTTTTGTCCAGTAGAATGCAACTTCGACAATTTATGTTTTAAAAAACACTTTATAAAGCGTGAAGCGTATATGGGAGTGGGACTTATAAATTATAGTACTATCAGGGCTGTAATCACCAGGATGAGGGGACTGAGCCTCCAATAATGATTTTAGAAGTAGTATTTATCGATTTTATTAATGATGTGGCATCCAGTCATTCCATCCCCCTCTAATAACAAAACTGGGCTAACGGCACTCTAAATTAATATCCTTGTAAACATCAAATGTTTGTTAAAATGAATTTGTGCTGATAATAAGCATTACCACCAAAGGGAGAAAATCCTTCAACGTAGATTTTCCCAGCACTAGTGCTGGGAAAATAATAATAGAATTATATTCAAATATGTATACATATATGTGAAGCAATAACATAAAAGCAAGCTCGGATGCTTTTTTTTCAATATTGTGACAATATGATAAACGTATCCGTTGATATGAGTACAATAATTTATATTAGTTCAAAAAAGTGATAAAGCCCTTAGGAGCCACGGTTTTTAAAGTTTACTGAACCTGACAAAAATTGGATTTATGGCAACACTGACCAAATATACAGATACTGAGACTTCATGAAATGAAAATTATTTTGAAAAAAGTGTGTATAAGTATTCACGTTGCGAGAATAACGAACAAAAACCCAAAGGGATTAGCCGGTTAAGAACAAGCTTTACAAACTGAAATTTATTATATTAATGATATCAAAATTTGATTAATTTTTCAAATACTGCACAATCAAATTGACTGAACTTGTATATAATATGTTCATGTAAAAGTTTAAACAAATATGAATCATATTAATAACTTGTTAGACAGTTAATAGGTGGTTTAATATTGTATTTGACCCTTCGGTTTTTCATTGAAGACAAAAATTTTTAAGAGTTTTTCTCTGTTTCATCAAAAAAATCCCAGATTGTTTTCATGTCATCGCCACACATACTATAATTTACTAAACATATAAAAAAATATTATATCACAGTTAGGTGGGAATTTTTCTTTCTGTGAGAGATGTTGCCCCCACGAAAATCTATCAAAAATTGAACATAACTTAAAAGAAAATAAGAGTCGCATGTTAAGCTTAAATGGCCATAGTTATTATGTTAATTGTAAATACATTACATATAATTAATTTTACTAGATGAAAAGATATTATCAAATGTATATTCTGATAAAAGTGGTGTCACTGGATTATATATTTCTATAATCAATTTTTTTTCCAAAAAATTGATTTAACCATAATATGCGACTCTAAAGTTTAAAAAAAAAAAATTCAAAATCCAAAGCTATTTTCAAAAAATTTCAAAAGTCCACAGCTTTTGACAATTCTTTTTTTTTTTTAATTTCAAGTATTAAAGTTTTTGGATACAAATTTCAAAGTCCAAAGCTATTCCCAAAAAATTTCATAAATCTTCAGCTGTTCACAAAAAAAATATTTTTGTTTTAAGAATAAATTTCAAAAATTACATTTCAAGTATTAAATATTTCGAAAAAAATTTCAAAAATTAAATTTCATCTATTAAATTTAATGGAAACAAATTTCAAAATCCAAAGCTATTTCCAAAAAAAAATAAAATTCTTCAGTGGTTAACAAAACAATTATTTTTGTTTCGAGAATAAATTTCAAAAATTAAATTTTTAGAATTAAATATTTTTTTTAAAATTTCAAAAATCCACAGCTATTCTTAAAGAATTATTTTTTTTTACGCAAAAAAATTCAAAAATTCATAACTATTCTCAAAAAATTTAAAAGTCCAAAGCAAAATCCAATCCTATTTTCAAAAAATTTCAAAAATCTACATGTGTTCACAGAGAGTTAATTTTTGTGAAATTTTTTTTAAAAATCCACAGTAATTCACATAGAATTAATTTTTTTACAAAAAAATTTCAAAAGTTCATAACTTTTCTAAAAAAATTTAAAAATCTATTCAAAAAATTATATATAAATTTTTTGTGGAAAAAAATTTTCAAATATTTAATTTATGGAAAGTTACTCGAAAAATCAATTTATAGAAGTCTAAATTTTTGGGAAAAAAAAAAATCAAAAACCCACAGCTATTCATAAAGAATAATTTTTTTGGGGAAATTTATTCAAAAAGTCACAGTTATTCACACAGGCATAATAGAGCAAAGAAATTGCAACTCTTACAATTTACACAACATATCTTTATCCAAGTGTAATGTCACTCACTTAGTAACAGATATACAACATTGGGGAAAACACTGGAAAAGAAGACATCTGGAGGAAGAATCTTGCTAAAGTTTAATACGTATTTGTAACTAGTTTATTTAATGAGGTTGTTTTCAGTATACAAGAATGCTATGTTGGTATCGAAGCAAGCTTCGAGGAAAAGATTGCCGGCCTGATCACATCACTCCCACCACATGTTATCGGGAGGGCGCAAGGATTGATTGTAGACGCACAGGGATCAATGACAGAGAGAGGTACGCCGAGGAACGAGTCACAAATACTCAAAACTTTCTGGACCGGCTGGATAAGCATTTGAACAGAGTCGGGACGAAGGAAAGTGTGCTCTTGGAATTGGATACAGCTAATCAGAAGGAACATGAAACTATTCTAACCTTTTTTGCAACTTGCCAAAACCTATGGCAAACTGCATATCAAGAGAACTGGAAGATGTGCTGTATAAAGCCTTTCTAAGTGGTCTCTTGGATAGAAAAGTAGCTCGTCAAACAAGGTTCGATCTGGAGAAACACCCGGAAATGACAGCTGTTGAGGTAATGAACATGTCAGTGAAGATGGAGAATGCTATCACAAGCGACGATATTGCATACCAAAGGCGTCAGGGTGTTGGAGCAAGGGACCTACTTATAGCAATGAAGGAGGTAAATTCTCATCAGGGGAAAGCCAGGTAAAAAGGGACAAGGCTTACTATGGAGAACCCATGGAAGTAGACGCATTTGTTGCAACGACCCTACCACAACAACGGGCAGAACAACAAGGAAGATGTGTCTTACATCCGGACATGGGCCATAGTACCAAGGATTGTCGGGTAATACAATCGGCAATCCGGAAAGAGCGCGGGGAGTATGGTAAAACTAATGACAGGAGGAAGGAGCAGAAATGCTTCAAATGTGGAAAACCGGGGCATTACAGGAAGGAATATCCAACTAATAGTTCAAAAAACGCCTATGGGGGGCAGAACCCCCCTCAACGGAAGGTGAAGGCAAGTAAGGGATTCTGTTGAGAGTGGATGAAGAAAATCCTGACTCGGGTACCATGGTTCTAGAAGCAATCAACGGAGAGCTTGGAAATCAACCCGTATATATATGGTGCAGAATGGGTGGTGCTCGATTCCAGAGTTTGGTGGATACGGGGAATCGAGGAGTAGATCTAATGGATGAGCGGACATGGTCAAGTGTTGGATCCGGATATGAATTAGTGGAAGCTCTCTACACAGTACAAGCAGCGGGGGAAAACAAACTGGAGGTAATCGGACAACCTGCAGGACGGAAATCCACCCACCACCAATAGCATTGGAATTGGTCGATCCAAACAACAACTACCAAGAGGCTCACAAGTTATTGGTGGAGTATGTTGGAGAATCAAAAGTCAATCTCAAGCCAAGAGAGGAAGAAAATACACGACTGGAAATTGATTCAATGTTTGGAAACAAAGTACAGGAAAACAATTACTTAAGGAAGAATGTACGCAAACTAGTGGAAGATTTACTACTACTGTTCTACCTGAACCTCTCTACCGATTCATCCAATGTGGGAGAAACAGATGTGGTAGAATTTGAATTATACAGTGGGGAAAATGATCCAATCAAAGCCAAGGTTCGCCCAATGAATCCCGGAATAAAAGAAGCTTTTAAGAAACAATTAGAGCAATGGGAAGAAGAAAGAATTGTGGCTCCTACAATTTCAGATTGGGGATCAGCAATTGTGCCTGTTGTCAATCCAGACAAAACATAAAGGTTTTCAACGGACTATAGGAACTTAAATAAGATTACAAAAACTGATATGCGTCCGGTCGCGTATGGAAGCAAAACTCTCAATAATGGTCAAAGGAATTATTGTACAACAAAAAAAGAGTTATACGCAGTGGTAACATTTGTGGAACACTTCAAGTACTTTCTACTGGGAAGAAAATTTGTGGTTAAAACAGATCATCAACCCCCTCCAATGGTTTGTTAAATCAACAGCTTCAACGTGAATGCTTCATAGATGGCGCTCAAGGTTGGATGACTATGAATTTGAAATAGTCTACAAACCTGGAAAGAAACATCAAAATGCAGACGCTTTGAGTAGAAGACCAGACCAAATCAAGAAGGGGGAAATCAAAATTGATTTGACAGAAGAAGATGAAAAGTATCTGGAAATGCTGGGGCACAAAGCCAAAGTGAATGCGGTGGTAACAAGAAGCCAAACACAGCAACACAAACCAGTATAAGAAGAAAATGTTTCACAAGATGAAAATAGATCTCACCAACTGGAGAAAAATGAGTCAAAAGAAAAGGATGAATTTGGGAAAAAGAAGGACTCGGGAAGAAGGTTCAATGCAATAAACTTTGTTAAAGAACTAAAGAAAGACAGGTCAATTTGAGCGGTGCTTATGTAGATAAGCAAGAAGATGAAACCAGAAGACATTCGTGCAAAATACAAGAGATCCTTGAACATCACCCTGCAAGCATATTTAAATTTATTTAAAAAACTAATGTTAGCAGACAAGAAATTGTATTTGCAAGACGAAGATGGAAGGACAAGGATTTGCGTTCCGTGGACAGAGAAACGAACAGTGATTGCGACAATACATGCACACAATTTATCAGCACACCCTGGAATGGCTAAAACAAAATTTTTAGCAAAACAGTATTTTTATTGGCCAAGAATAGACCGGGATATAGAAGATGCTGTAAATGGTTGTGAAGTATGTATAAAAGCAAAACTGAGGAAACAACAAGCATCGGTAGTTATGGGGCAGACATCAACAGCAATAAGTGAAAGATTTCAAGTATTTTATATGGATATTGTTGGCCCCATGTTCAATGGATATGCTTCAGATCCTAAGTATATGTTAACACTCATTGATGGATGCACAAAGTTTTTGGAAGCGTTTCCAATCAAAGATATGACGACGGAAAGGGTACTTGACGTACTGGTGAAAGAAATATTTCCTCGTTATGACACAGGCATGAGGTTGGTAACAGACAACGGAAGACAATTCGTTTCCAAACTTATCAAGCAATTTTGTGACGAATTGGATGTGGTAAAAATGGAAACACAAGTATATCAACCACATACAAATCCATTGGAACGTCTACATCTGGATTTAGAACGGTCAATAAGAGTTCTAATGGTGCAGGAAGGATTACCTGGAAATAAATGGCATTGGTGCTTACCTGGAGCACTAGCTCAAGCCAGATTCATGGCGATACCGACAAGGAAGTATTCACCATTCTTCCTGGTAACAGGGACACACCCAGTGATCCCTGCGGTTCAATTGGATTCAAATATGGCAGCCTCGCCTAGGACGACATCCCCATTGGTAAAAGTGATATCGGAATCATTGGAGAAGATAAGAATACAACAACTTGAGGATCATCTCAAGAATAGAGGAAGTTATAATAAAAAGGTTCATGGAAATAATGTTTTACGTGGTAACAAAGTCTATCTGTGGGAACCTCAAACGGAAGAAAACAGAAAACTTGCAACATACACAATCTCTACGACTACTCTTCATATATCTAAACATATCAGTCGTCCAATCTCCTACATTGGACTTTGGGAAGGAATTCGGGTTGGTGGTTTATTAATTGGCAAACATCAATTGTTCTGATAAACTCTTCTGGGCAATCATTCTATTTAGGGTTATTACTTTTATGGTAAATATAAATGTAACTTTGTAGTGACTTTTCCACGATTGCATTCGCTTGAATGAAAGGGACACTGCACAAGTTTTTTTGTCTTTACAAGGCCAATTTGTATATAAAATGAACCATTACATTGAAAATCAATCGTAATAAATCCAATTTACTATTTGCATATACATTAACTAATAAAAATTCCATTTTTGAGCAATTAGAACCTATAAAAGTACTTTAGTGCGTGATTTTTTTAATAATAAAAAAAAATATATATACATATATAAGTATATTTTCTGATTGTCATCATTTAAACATATCGCCATTGAACAGCATAATTCTATGCACTCGGTTACTTGAGAATTTTTTTTTTAAGAAATTAAATAAAAGACATATAGCATTCAATCTTTTTTAATTTATATGTCACTCTATTCCATAACATTCGCACATATTTAATGTTGAATTATCTATTCTTGATGAATATTATATATAAGTGCTTTTTGTTTATGGAGCCAATTGAATTTATCAATAGCTCATATTAGAATCAAAAAAAGTAAACGTTTGTTTTTACAGGGGGAGGGGGTACATGTTTATCTATGAGGGTTGTAAAGTGAAGCAATTTCCAAGAAAATCCTACAGAAAAAAAGAATTGTTTCATTTATTATATTAGTTAGGAGATTACCAAATCCAAAAACATGTTATATAGTTAAAATCAACAATCAGGGTTTCTCAAATCATCATGCCTTGCACAGTATACATACATACACTAGCGCGTTCGTTAAATGAAGTAAAAAAATTGGATATCCCCCAAGGTTAATAGAAATACAAGGTTATAACATTACGCATGTACGACTGATGATGTTTGACTTCCACTATGCTTTTAATATTGACGTCATAGAAAATGAGTGGTTGCGTGTTTTTTCAAAATATGTCTTTCTTGCCCAGCAGTCGGTTTGATACATTAAATTGAAAATTCTAGCAATTGTGACGTCATAGGCTAAAATTCTAGTAAGCCAGATTATATGATGGTCTAACCTTGTATTCCTATTAACCTTGGATACCCCAAATGAGACTGCTAAATTAAATGGAATGTAGAAAAACGAGACCGCTTTCATGTATATCTGGAGCTCCAAAGCTTTTTTTGTCTTAAATGTCTATGGGAATCATAAAAAAAATTAATCAAACTCAAGTTATAAACATTAAATAGCTGAGTATATAATATAATATTTTATTTTCACAGAAGTAGAATAGCTACGTCTGTTGTGATTCATATCGATCTTATCTTAATCCTATATATAAAGATAGATTAATTCAGTCATAATTATTATTATAATCTATTATATATAACTTATAACCAACTCTTGAGTCATTGTAATAAAATAACAAATTTGAAGCACGTCAAACCGAAAGGAGGCTAGAATATTTGTTCTCAAAATTGAACATAGATTACATTTTCCAACAAATTATAGTTAATCGGACAAATGATTCTGATTAATTATTTGCAGGCACCGCTAATTGTACTTAAAGTAGCCAAAATTCACTGCCACAGTTATAGAATTAGGAAATTAATAAATTATATTTCTAAGACAATATTGGCCCAAATTAAGTCAAATAAATAAAACTATTTATCCCAGAAATTTGAATTCAATCCCTTTAATTGAGCGTAATATGTCTGAAATATTGCCTGTCATTTTAAAAATATAAAAGATTGAACCTTTGTATATATGATTCGTGTATTTTTCATTAAAATAAATAGTTTTAAAAAACAAACTAAGCCTCCACATGTAGGTGACATTGAGAAAATATATTGCAGCTTAGATTAATAGAAATACTATTAACCTTGATTGCAACGAGTACATATTATCTAACTCAAATATCCACTCAATGTGAAATACTTTAAATCCATAAGAAAAATCACAGGCAAAAATAAAAAACAAAGAGCGTAAGAATGTGTTTCAATGAGCACAAGATAAATTAAATTATTACTGCGTAAAAGGGACATGAATAATAGTTATGTACTTTTTAGAGTGGTTAATTCCCGACGAAAAACAGGAACGAGCCAGGGACGACGCTATCAGAGGGTTTGAACAGCAAAGTCAGTTTATGGACATTATGATGTGTAATTTTAGAAATCAACGTACAAATCCAGAGGATAAGCGCTACATAGCTTCGATTTGAGTAGCAATAAGGAAGTCAACATTCACATAAATCCACTATGGGTGATCAAAATAACATTCAAAAGAAGGCTGCATTCAAATCAATAAAATAGTATGAGGCATGTCAGTCTCTATAGACAAAGAAAATAAAAATATATTATAAAGCGTATAGAATTTACCTAAGAAAAGAAGGGAAACATGGCTTTAGAGCGTATAAAATTGGCGGTAAGGAAAGGCTTAATGCAAAAAGTAAAAAAAACTAAGGAACTACTAATCTCAAAGCTGCCAGGAATGGCTTTGTTAGAAGCCTTATCAATTTGCAGGAGTAAAGAAGGGTAATGTTAAAGAAGAGGCACTTTTGAGAGAAATCGTTTTTTCAGTATCCATAATAAGGAAGTAAATATCAAAAAGAGAAGAATCCCAAAGAAATAATCGCCCTTACTGTAGACACGAAGATCATCAAAGGAGAAAAATGCATACATTTACGAAAATATTGTTTAAAAATAGGACATTATAAAAGGGTGTCTAAGTTTAATAAGTATATATGTATAAATTGTGTACAAGTTGCGTTTTTGTACAAGTTGTACCTTGTATACTCAAATGGTATAAATTCCAACCCAAAAATAAAATGAATCAATATTAAATGAAGGACTTAAAGTACATGTAATAGGATTATACAATAATTGAATATAATTTTTAATTATTTTAATAAAAATTACTGAAATATAATTATTCTATGGCACATTATAAATTTCAAATGCCCACTGTTATATTACTCATAAATATATATTAACCATGTTATTTTAATAGATCAAAATGAAATGATCAAGTATCAATGAATAGTTTGAGCTGAAGTTACAGTCATGGGCAAAGATTGTATATGGAAGCTTGGATTGTGGAAAACAATGCAGGAAGGATATTTTTTTGTTAAATAACAACTTAAATCTATTTTGAATATGGCAAAAGTACAAAACTATGTTATATTACAGTATGTGACTGCATTATTGAATTATACTTATCTAAAAGAACTTGCCAAGAACTTAGATTAATTCCTACGAAGTTTCCTTTCCAAATTCAGGCAAAAACTTTATAAGGGAGCTGTAGATAATCCTAAACGAGTTTTGATGGAAGATCCCATTCAGATGAGACCATTTGCAAGGAGTACGCAAGGATAGGGCTGGACCCCCCAAATAAAAAAAAATTAAGGATTTTTTATTTTTATAAGAAAATTTAATATTCGAAATTTAATTTAGTTTTTTAATTTTTTTCCCGAAAAAATTAATTTATATGAATAACTACGATGTATGAAATTTATTTTCAAAAAAATTTAATATTTGAAATTATTTTCTCATGAATAGCTATGGATTTTTTAAATTTTTTCAAAAATATTTAATTTTTTTTCCCAAAAAAAGGAATTTTTCGAAATTTTTTTCTATAAATTTTGTTTTATGTGAATAGGTAGCTATGAATTTAAAAAAAAATCCATAAAATTAAATATTTTGAAATTTTTTCCCAAAAAATTCAATTTTTGATTTTTTTTTTCCAAAAATGCAATATTTTGTGGATAAGATAATTTTTTTCTTCTTCAAAAAATTCAAAAAAACAAGGCCCCCCCCAAAAAAAAAAAAAAATAATAATCCTGCGGACGCCACTGATTTGATAATACCTCAGTGTACCTGTTTGTATATCAAGGTAAACGTTATTTACATTAAGTATATGGAGTCAACTTATCAGGATACCCATATGTGGATGAATTTAGAAGAGTCCCATCTTGACGAGTGGCGTTACAGAAGCGTAGGAAGGAGATGGCCATCGGTTAAGGCGTTTCGGTAGTTTTAAATAAGAGGCAAGTTGACTGAGAGCCGTCATCACAAGTAAGGTATGGTGAAGTCTTGAGGATAATAATCCAATTGGTATCCTCCTAGTACAGATGAAAGGTTACCGAATGAAATTTTTATTTAACCATAAACTGTGATCCGTGAGTACATGGAAATAATTCCTTTCCGAAAACCCTACAACAGTCAGAAAAAAGAACACAATCATTATTATGGGAAGTGTAGGGAAGAAATCTAATAATATATAAATTAGAAGAAAAAGGATTTACCAGAAAGTAAAAAACAAACAAAAGTTATGAGTCAAAATTAGATATATGATTATTCGATACTCTGAGTACAGAAAAATTATTGCTAGAGGAAACAATATAAGAAAATATCAAGTCCATTTGGATTTGGGAAGGATAATACTGGAGAATATATATTTTAGAAAAAAAATGACATAGTTTTTTAAACCTGATAGAATGCCTATCACAATTTATCTTAATATATATTATATTATGTAAATACGTTTGTAATAAAGGCCTAAATAGATATTTTTCTAAGAATATAAGTAAATTTGTAAAACAAATTTAAATGTATATTCCTTTGTCAATGTTTAATTTCATCAATACTTATTAATTTATTGAATAAATTTAAATTCGACACTTATTTCTATAATTTGTATAATATCAGCACGTATAGTTGCAGGGAACTATAGGGGAAGGTTTCAGGTCCTCGGAAGAGTTCACGTGCCTTATATTTCTTGCTGGTTCAACAATCGACGAGTCTTCTCCAATATGAATGCCATATATATATGTGTGTAATTATATTATAATGTGATAATTAAGTTATTAACATTTTTCCATTCGAATTGCTGTCGTGTTCGTTTGTTTATTTATTATCTTAATATATAGGCATGGTAAAGGATTTAGGATCGAATAGATTTGAAGATGATAATTGATGTGCCTTTTCTTTTGATTTAAGTGATGTAAATAATTGCAATATTTATTCAATAGGAACGGTATAATTTGGTTTTTTTCAACTCAATATCAGTTTCATTTAATTTTGTCAGGTGATGGATAAAATGTGTAGGAATAATAAGTTTTATTCAAAATAAAAAAATATATATATCTTAAAAATAAGAGAGTTGAATACTTATTAGTCATTTTCACTTTGAAAAAATTATAAGAGGCTTGTTAAAAAAAAGAAACGGATAATTCACATGTTAACCCCAATAATTTGATGAATGTTTTGGAGGAGATCCCCTATAATCAGCTGGGATAAGTGAGGAAAGAGAAAGGTATATAAAATAGGACATTTGCTATAATTACTCCGATCCCCAATTCTACTTTGAGTCCAACAAGGACTTACAGTTATAACTCAGCAACAAATCATCAGGGTTACGCTCAGTAATATGGAAACAGTCTATCTGAGTCCAATAATACCCCCCCTCCTCGTGTACATACCGCATGAAGTTTGGAAAACTCTTATTTTCTCCACTTTGTATGTACGTTTACTTTTCTATCAATATTTAATTTTATAAAATGATCACCAGGGGTATCACTTGCCTCTTTGGGCGGGGGAGGGGGGGTTAAAGGCAGAGCCTTAATCAATAAAATATAATATATTTTTAAAATAAACCTATTTATATTAATAGTTATACTACAGTGTTGATAATTTTTTGGGGCTAAGTGTCTATTTGAATTGATGATTTAGAGAACTCATAATTACTTATCGATTTGAACTTGACAGTTGCATCGCCTGACAACTGTTCCAAACAACCATAACATTTATTATTGATTAGCCTTCTATCATTTACTAACAATACTACTTTTCACGAATAATGATAAAAAGGATAGTGATAAAGGGTTCAGGGGGTAACTGATTAAGTGAAGTACCAGGTGGTAAAAGGTTGGGGGATTCTTCCTCGGGGTTACAAAGGGGGGAGTAATTCTCGATTGGTAAGGTAATTTTCCGTAAATAACTATCAATTTTAGATTTTTTTTTTCAAAAAAAAAAAATTTTAAAGAAAAGCAATGGATCTTTGAATTTTTTTTCCAAAAAATTTTATATTTGAAATTTTTTTCTAAAAAATTCAATTTTTTATAAACAACTGTGAATTTAATTTAAAAATTTAACATTTTAAATTATTTTCCAAAAAATTTAATATTTTAAATTATTTCCCAAAAAATTTAATTTTTCTGAGAACAGCTATCGATTTTGATTTTTTTTCCAAAAAAATTTAATATTTGGAATATTTTATAAACTGTTGTGGTTTTTAAATTTTATTTTTTATTTTTTTGGCCAAAAAATTTATTTTTTTGATAGCTGTCAATGTTTGAAATTTTTTTCCAAAAAATATGTATTAGTTATACCTTTTCTTTTCAAGAATTTACCAGTTTAAATTTAATTTTTCGTTTATCAAACAATTTAATTTTTAAACTATATTTTCTAAATAATATATTTTTTGTGTTTTTTTAAACGAAAAAAAAAAACCCTCCTGCAAAAAAAATAAATAATATATTCAGACGCCGTGAAATTCTATTATGTCCAAAGATTCTTTGGTGTAAATATTTTTGATTAATAGTTTAATTTTTTAAATCAAATTTACATATATGGGAAGCTTAATTACGTGACAATTCGGTTTCAGAAGAGTTTCACTAATGTTTATGTAAATAAAAAAAATAATGCCTTAATAATTTGAACTGATTATTGTAGTATCATCGGAACAGGATATATATTGACCTACTATATATTCTATTGTTATTATTATTATATGGTTTTGTATAGATTTTATTTATTATTGTGTTATAAGTAACATAGGACATAGGACATTTGTTACATAGGAGTATTGTAGTATCACCAACGGGATGTAATATGGATGATAATGTCAATGATAGTTGTTATTGTATATATATATTTATTAGATTTAATCTATCATGTACTATTGTTATTTTGATATTATGTTTGATGATAAATGGTGTTGTTAGCAGGTTTATTGCTGAGTTGTGTAACTAGATATGATACGTGTATGATGAGTAATCATCACATGCTGGGAGCATGTGATGAGGTGAATTGGAATGTTCAAGAACAACTAGCATTAGACCCCAAACGTCTAATAAAAAAAATATAAGTAAACTTTGTAGTAGCCTTTTCCACGATTGCTAGAAAAGGACACTACAAATTGGCGCAGTCGGTAGGATGCTGTCAGTCTTGAGCAACTTTTGCTCTTGCTTTAGTTTATTTTTGTTATCGGCCGAAAATGGCAAATGTAAAGTAATGTAAAAGTAGATTTTGTAAACATCTCTCAAGATGTAAGTACGGTATAGGACCTAATATTTGAAAAGCCTCCGAGGAGAACGGTAGTGACGTAATCTTAATGCAGTAGAGGACAGGGGACAAAAAGTTTCTCAGTATTCCTTTAAAGTCAATGTGCAAAATCACTGTCCACCCTTCAGTTTAGTGCAGTAAATTTATGGAGGGTAGTTATTAGATCTGACTGTAGATTTCTTAAAGAAATATGTAATTAGTAACCCAAAAAATAAATTTAGGTCAATGATAAAATTTAATGTCGGTTAAAAATTATTGAATTACCATGTGACTTAAGGGGAATGGGATGAGTGGGAGTATATAGACAAATTTATATATGTTATCTCTTTTGTATACCCATGGCCAACGGAGTCGTTCTCTCTTTTATCTTTTTCAGGTATGTTACTTTCTTCAACGTATTTAAAATTCCAGGTAGAACTTTAACATAAAGTAGGATTAGTTGATGAAGTAGGGAAATAGAAGAGAGAATATTAATAAAGAACGACAACTGAGGTGTTAATGAATTTAATTATTTTGTGTTTATGTATTCAATTTTACATGCATATATTTATGTATGTGGGATCGAAGAATATAATCTGACATACATGTTCAGTCCGTGTGGGGCATCTATAGCAGATATATATTTGGAGATGAGTAATTAAATTGAAGGTTATATTATTAAGACGTGAGGGAATAAAACTAGGATGAGAGAAGAAATACTTATGGTATCATTGATTAAATAATATACATCTTCTTCTATGAATCAAGAACGTTATCATTCCCGCCTTTATTATTCAATATTAATATAATAATATTAGATGGTGATAGTCTATAGAGAACGGAATAAAATGCCTAAAATAACGTCGCCTTCTGTCTGGATTTCTGAAAATGGAGGACCAGGAATTTGGAAAATACTTACCGGATGAGAAACAGATGGTTTGTCGGATTTGTCGATATAAATGTACCTTTAGTCCCTTGTCAAGAATTACACGCCACTCATTATCCTCATATCAAGAGCATGCATATTCATCTAAAAAATCAAGTTAGTGATGAATACATCAAGTCAGACTTTAACTCTCATCTCACAAAGATGCTTATTGTATGTAATAGACCCTTATCCATTGCTAATCATCTATGTTCCAAAAATTTATGGAGAAACACACGGGTAAACCTATCCCTTCCCGAGGAACCATAATTTAATTAATGGAGGATGTTGGTTCTGATGTCATATATAGAAATACATATCAAAATGTTTTGAGTCATCCACCAAAATGACGATCAAGTTATCAGTAAAAAGTATAAAATATTAACTAATTTCGAAATGGAACTCTGAATTTTGTACTATGTAACAGTAAGTATTCAATTGTTTTTAAATCTAACCCTAAAATATGATTCTATTTTAGCCAAAATTATCAAGAATTATGATACTCAAATCATTCAATGGCAAAAAAAATTGCTTAGATGGTCACAACAACGGGAGTAGTAGCTTTGGATGGTTAGCAACTAGTTTTTCTGAGACTAGTTTCTTCACTTAAAGACTTGGGTATGATAATTAGGTTTTCCAATATTAAATAGTCAATAAATATTACTTTTTTTATCACTTAAGGCTTAGCTATGGTTGATAGGCTCCCAGAAATGGTGTTCAGAAACTCAGAAAGGCAAAAACAACTGCTTAAATGGTAACAACAACGGGGGTAGTTACATTGGGTGTAGCATTATAATTAGCAATTGTGTATATCCTTCATGATAATAGTATGTTGTTATATAAGAATAAATAACGGGGAAATATCTTTTTTGATGCTCTTAATAAGGAGTAATATCGCCGGACATAACGACATATTAAGCTTTTGCTCTAAATCTTTAAGATGGATTTATTTGTAACATGTTTTTTATTAGTATATTTATTGTCTAATTTTATGATTTTGACATTTACTTTATTATTAATAATTAGTTAGATCTCATCGGTAGAGATATATCTATCCTGTGCACAATTGTATATAGCAACTTCTACATGAAGAGGAGGGGTGATTATCTTTTTGATTAAACTCCACGTCTCGCTTGTGTTTTGCAACCTAAAGTTATGACATATTTAACTGGATTCCTGTGTCTGAACAAGAAAATATTATTTGGATCAATCTATTATTTCAATATTCTGTATATATAATTTATTGTTATTAGTTATATGATTCCAATTGTTTAATTTTGTATATTGAACATAAATGTATGATGGTATATTTTTTATTATGTAGATTATATTTAATTAAAGCCTTCTTTTTTAAACCTTGAACTTCAAATATATTTGGAAATACTCTACTTTGTCGTTTCATTAGCTATTATTCTGAGAATAAGGTTCATAATGAATTACAGTTTCATGGAGTGTGACGTTTTCAAATCTACTGTAACGGATAAAACGTCTAAGTCAATTATACGTAGTATATCTTCATTAAACATTTTGCTAATAAATACTTTCGTTATACCCACAAAAATCATAATAAAGCTGATAATCACATCAGTTTTTTAAACAATGACACCATATGTATTCCCCCCCCCCCTTCTCCTTGCACGCGTTTTTCTCTCCAAAATATTATCAACTATACACATAATAGAAGGACAGTAAAAGTAAAAGAACACAAAGGAGTAGAGATAATTAGTAAACTCATGTATATATATATATTTCTTTAGACTAAGCTGGGGTGAGACGAATAGTGATACGCCCATTTGATTCGAGTTTTGATTCTGAAATAAGTTTTGATTACGCTTTGAGGTCAGGATAAATAGTAAATCACTGTCTTGCCAAATTAAGTTTTTATAAAATTACTGACCTATTAGTTTTAACAATTGAAAGGATAGAAAATGCAGGCATCAGGCGACAATTTCAATCCATCAAGGTCACAGACCTTAACCAGGGAACAGCTAGAATTGTATATTGGCCAATAGGTCAATAATGCATCAAAACAATTTTAGGGGAACCAAAAGAACCCCTTGAAGGCGTATGATGGTAGTACTGACTTCCATTACTGGAAAATCGGTGCTTTGTCCAAGCTGAAGGATACAGGGTGGATGAGATTCTCATGTGTAAATGGGTGGTGGAGGCCATGTGTGGTCCCGTGGAACAGACAGTCTGGCACATAGTCATGGACACATATTTTACCTTTGACGAGAGTTTAGGGGTCCCCTGGAGAAAGTCAAGGGCGTAACACATTTAATGGAGCGGTTAGACACCGCCATTAATAGTGTTGGGGAGGAAAGAAGAGGTGATGGCGGCCTTCCAAATGAGTTTGCAGAGGACGGGGGAAGGTACTATAAAGTACTTTTTCATATTAAAGAACCTCTGGCTTACGGCCTATGGTCCTACGAAAGACATGGACCATAGTGCTTTTAAGAAGCAGTTTTTGCAGGGCCCGTTAAATAGGGTAATTACAAAAGCTACTAGGAAAATAAATTATGACCATCCTTAGATGACGGCAGAAGAAGTGCTTCGACATGTAGAGCACTATGAGAGGGCGGATCAGGTCGATTATGTCGACCACAAGGTATATAAGAGGGATTGGGGACGAGCTGTGCCAAGTAAAGCACCTAATGTAAATGCCCCAATGCCCCATTACGCTATGGTTGAACCCATGGAGGTAGATGCAATAAGTCTTCCCACGCAAGGAGACCATTGCTTGATCCACCCTCAGGGTTGTCACAAAATGAAGTATTGCTTCATAGTAAAGAAGTATAAAAGGGAGGAAGAAGAAAGACAGGCCGCTACTGCGGCACCGAGGGTTAAACAGAAACTGAAGTGTTTTATCTGTCAATAGGCGGGGCATATTAAAAGAAATTGCCCCTTGGCTAAAAAAAAGCCGGGAAACTCCTAAGGGGGGAAGAACCCCCTTAGGTATTATTTCCCAAAGAGACGCCATCGCGGACAGCACAAATACCAAAGGGGATATGACGCATCCAAAAGACTTTGGGGAAAAAACTACAATGAGCAAATTTGCTAAATCAAGTTTAGCAAGCTTAAATCTGCCAGGTAGTCAGCCAATTTGGTTCTGGGCCAAGTTGGGTGGTATGCGGTTTCAGGGATTAGCAGACACTGAAACCGGGCACTCGATCTTATTGACGATGCATTATGGAGGAGGTCAAATACTTGCAAGGACCTGAAAAAGGCGGATATTATAGTGGGTTCAGTAGGGGATAATAAGTTAGATATTATTGGTATTCCTGCTGAACCGGTTGAAATCATGGTGGAAAATTTAGAAGAATCATGGAAGATAAACCCCCTAGTAGTTCGTGGGATAGAGGTGCCATTGATACTATCACTGAAAACTATGAGACAGCTGTCAATATCATTAGAATTAGGCGAGGATATCATTGCTAGGGTTGGGACTAGCGGGACAGAAATTCGGTTAACAGAATATCTGGGTTCTGACGAGGCAATGGAACTTGTCTCCACTTTAATGTTAATTGACTGTGAAGAAGTTGCTGAGGTAATTATTACTGAGAAGACGGTAATTCCCGTAGAAAAACGGTAATAATTGAGGCTACAGCCATAGGGTACAAGGTAACTGATGACGGCACCTCAAATATTGTATGGTTTACTGAAGAAGATTGGAAAATAAATCTTGAGTCACAATTAACAGAAGTGAGGATGACGAGGCGGGGCGATAGTCGAGTAAAATTAGTCATTTCGACTGTTGAAGAAGAACCCCGGCGGATAGCTCAAGGAAGAAAAATAGAAACTATCCGACGATTGAAGCGTTACACGCCAACTCATGAAAATTTGTTAGCTTCAATGGAGATGGAGAAAATCTGACCTCCATCAGAAGAACTTGAAAAATTAGACCCTAATATTAATTATTCACTAGTACTAGATAAATTGTTCCAATATATTGGAAAACTTATTAAAAGAGTAGCTAGTGAGGCGGAGAAAATTATAAATGAAATTAATATTATGTTTGGGGGGAGAGTTCGAAAGAATGATTATCTGAGCGGTAATGAACGGGCACTAGTAGAAGAGTTATTATATAGATTTTATGGTATATTATCAAAAGACTCCTCCAATGTAGGCCGCACGAAAATATTTGTGGTGAATACTAGTGAAAATGAACCGGTGAAGGCGAAGGTTAGACCTATGAATCCAGCTGGGAAAGAAAGTTTTAAAGGACAACTTCAACAATGGATTGAGGAAGGAATAATTGAATCGACCATAAGGGAATGGGGATCAGCGTTAGTTCCAGTAAAAAAGAAAAATGGAACATGGAGATTTGCTACGGATTATAGGGATTTGAATAGTATAACTAAATCGGATGCATATCCTATAGCTCATTCCATGGAATTGTTGACAGATCCACAAATTAGAAACCCAAAGTACTTCGTTTCAGTGGATATGGCTGGGGCATACTTTGCAGTACCTGTGAAAGAAGAGGATATGAACAAGTTAACAATTGTTTCCCCATTTGGGACTTATAAATTCCTTCGGATGCCTTTTGGACCCAAGAATGCGTGCAAGACATATGCACGATTAATGCATCAAGTTTATGGTCCACAACTAGACCGGCGAGGACTCCTCGGATTCTTTGATGACAATCTCATTTTAGGATGTACGTTCATTCAAACACTATGTAGATTTGCTGAATTTATGCTCAGGACTGAGAAGACTAATCTCAGGGTAAAGGCTACGAAAACAGATTTGTTTACGCCTATGACGAATTGGTTAGGGCACGAGATAGGGGGAGGGCATGTTGCTCCGGCTGATAGACTAGTAGAAGCTGTTCAGCATTGGCCTATTCCTGCTAACAAGAGGGATCTCCAAACCTTCTTGGGCAAGACCTCTTATTATCGTAAATTTATAGCATCATATGCTAAAATAGCTGAACCAATTGCAAAAACATCTTCTTCACATTGGAAATAAGTTCGTTCCTTAGAGGAAACTTTTGTTGAACCATATCTGCAACTTTATGTAATCTATGAGAAATATATGTAATGTGAATCAATTCCAGGATTTTTTTTTTTTCAACTTTGAGACAATACGAGGCCGGCATCAGCTCTCCCCCCCCTAATAACTTATAAACTGGTCTCATGGCGATGTTTTTTACATTGTTTGCATTTGCAATCTCGATATCAATCAACTCAATAAGGTAAGGTCTCCCACAGAAATGTCCGTCCAAAGGGTCAATCAAAATTGTCCTTGATGATCTCTCGTCTCATCAAGTACAATAAAAATATCCTTTTCTTTCACTTCTTCTTTTATTCTATTCAAAACTCCTTGATATACTTCCCCCAAGCAGGTTGTTAACGACACATGAACCTAGAGAAGTTTTCCAGTATATTTTTCAATAAACTTGGAGAAATTAGGATGATCCAGAACATTAAAAGGGATGTTGGCGGGCACCGATAACTTTGTCACGTCCAAATTGAATGATGAACCGTTTAATTTTCCTTCGTCTCCTTGAGTCTTTTGAAGACTTTTAAGTCGTTTAAGTGATGGGAGGATTAAAAGTGACGGATTACTTGCCATAAAGAACGAGATGGGCACGAGAAACCGCAAAAACGGTAAGATATACATTTATTTTCAAAATCAAAGCTCCACACATCCGTACCTCCGTTGTTAGAAACTCATGAAAAAAGACACGTTTTCTTCGGCATGATGATGATGCACGTGAGAGAGCAGTTAGGGGGAAGTTGCATTGCTGATGATTAGTACAATACTGAGGATAATTTGCTTAGAAGATGCAAGGGTACAAACGTATCTTATTCCATTTTTATATAATCTCTTCCAACCAATCCAATTTGTTATTTTCCAACGATTCCAGCAACTCTAGTTATACCATAACGCATGTACGACATATGTTTGATTTCCACCACGCTTTTAATATTGGCACCATAGTAAATGAGGGGTTGCATGTTTTGTCAAAATCTGCTTTTAGGTGCCATTAGTCGGTACGATATGTGAAAATTCCAGCTGTACTGACTTCATAAAATATAAGTTGTTGTGTGTTTTGTCAAAATCTGCCTGTCTTACCCAGCAGTCGGTAAATACATCAGATTGAAAATTCTCGCAAGCCTGATTACATGATTGTCTAATGTTGTATTTTGATTAACCTTGCGTAGAACCAGTTCCTTACAATTCAGAGGAGACATCAGAGAGAGAAAGGGAGATGTTGATGATACTCACCACCATGAATTAAAGAAGAAAAGACGACATATTGGAAGTTCAATAAAATTATTAAAAACGATGATTAAACATCTCAACCCATGGCTAGAAAGATAAAGTAAAACAATTATTTAATATAAATCTAAAAAATAACAATATTATAAAATTATCCAACATAGTAAATTGTCGTGGGGGTAAGACAACCTTACCACTTGTCTGTCTATTCCAAACCCAAGTTACAAATACAGGAGAAACATAGTGCAATTTTTTTGATTAACTTTTTTTTCCCCAAGAACTGAATAATGTTGTGAAAAGAAAGTAACTTATGCACCCTTTCAAATTATAAAGGTACCTGGGCCATAGTTTGACAATACAAGGTAGATGTTACAAACATTAACGTTTTGATTATCTGAAGTTACACTTCGCTCAATTAGTGACACTCCCTAGAAAGGTTTACAGCTTTACAACCTGGGGGCTTATCAATTCCAATCGAAATTGAGTATGATATATAAAGACACAGAGACAGAAAATATTGTATTCTGACGAACTCGTCATTTTCCGGGGGGTCCGTTAAAATCTGAGTATTTTGCATATCTGGCCATATAATCAAACCTATTGGCAACCCTGTTTATATTCAGGTTTTTTCCTTCCAAAAAGGAAGGTGTTTTTTTGTGTTTTTATTATTATATTATATTATCGAAATAAAGAGCTCTCTACCAATACAAGTATGTTATTATTGTCCAGTGCTTTATTCTATTGGGATAAGTAATACACTCCAATAATTTAATTACCCTTGGTTATTGAGAGAGACTTAATTCCTCCCAGGGGGAAACCGGACACCCTTGTCTGCAGCTTTATGCGATCTCTCTGGATACCATTCAACAAGAAAGAACATTGAACAAAACTGCACAAATAGGGTTGAAGAAACGTCTTGGTAACTTTTTTGTACGGGCTGCAGGATAAATTTATGACTGAAATGTAGAAAAATAATTCCTCCAAGCTTGTTACTAAATCATGTTGAGTCAATAGCAGCCTGTATATGACTGGAAATCTCTGCAATGATCTTTTTTGTTGCTGACCTATCTTCTGATTTAATAAAAGTTTGATTTCTTTAGCCAATACGCCGTCCAATACTCTCCATTATAATTACCTTCAATCAAAAGTAAGGAATCGTATCATGACTAAATAGTCGAATAACAACAATAAATATAAACATGTTGATGCTAAGCAGTAAGCACTTCTTAATTTCTATTCTTGATGGGACATGGGATCTGTTCTGTTTACTTCATGTAAGCAGAATGTCTGTTTTAAGCCTTGAAATAAAGTCTCATTTTATTCCGGAGGAGTCTCACTCCTCAAGCAACGTAATGGCCATGGGGGATTATCTCTTAATGGTTCGAAGAAAGAGGTTAGGAACTACTTATTACCTTTTCAATCCAACGTGTTGGAAAAGCAGAAGAAGCTCTTCCAATGTGCTGAGACTAAAGTTTACTCTCCCACTTCGGCTTAAGAGCAGAAGTGGAGTGCGAGGTGAGATGATGAAAATATATTGGATCGAGGGGGGTATCCTGTTCTAGAGGTTAAAAACTGCCGAGAAAGAGTATTTCGATGACTATTTGCCAGGAATATGGATTCAAGCCGAGAATTTCGAAGATCAGGCCCTATTTAACATAAAAATAGGGGGAGTGTTGTATTTTATTCTGTATCACCCTCAGTCCACTGGTCTAGCAAATATTGTTTCATAACCAAGAATTCTAACTCATCAATTGAATAATATTATATATTTACCGTTACTATATAAAAATTATTCGCTTGAATGTGGTAAATCAACTAGTGAGGTGTTATTAATTTTTATAAAATAGAAATTTTTAATGCCCCTGGAAAGAAAGATGAGGAAAGGAAACATGCTGAAAAAAGAAGCTGTGCTATAAAAAACATGTGAAAAGAAGCACCCAAAAGAGCCCTGCTAAAAAGAATCACGCTGAAACGTATGACCGCCCTCTGATAAATATCACATTTTTTGACGAAGTAAAATATAAATGAGCAATGCTTGTTTAAAAAGATGCATAATCAAAATGGTGTCCAAACTCTTTGAAAGAAGTAGATATTCCACTAAACATTTTTAAAAATGAGCCTTCCATAAATTTATAAAAAAAAACTATGCATATTTATGTTAAAGTCATAAAATAATGAAACCCTCACCTTACAGTCACTAAAAAATATTATCATGCAATCGTTCAATTGTAGGTATACCTTTATACCTAAAGAAAAAAATAACATGCACCTTGACATACGAGTTAAATTTGTTTCTCTTTCGAAGTTTATAAGTCAAAGGAATTTATCCTAAAAGAAATAACTAAAAAAAATTAAGCCTATAGTGGCTTTCGCGGTCCTTCACAAACATTCAACCAGATCGTATCTTGATAAAAATTCGTATGATGTGGCTCTCGTATAATAAGGTATTACTGTATCTTTGTTTATACACTTTGTCATAGTAGACATTCATTGTTGCAGACTGAAGATTTTGGTATACTATAGCCTTACTAACATAGAGATGCAATATATAGAGTGCCTACGCGTAGCAAAAGGAAGCCATTATTATTTAAACCTAAACTAATTTGACCAAAACAATGAAAAATAGAGTTATTTATTTATCAATCACTTCAAATCGTGTATGGAATCATCTTATACAAACTGAAGAATTTCATAAAGAGTACTTTATGGGGAAAGACCTACTACCTCTGGGTCCGGAATTAATAATTATTTAAAATAAAGGATGATTACTGATGGCACCAAATTTACAAATACTTTTTATGGAAGGTTAATAGAAATACAAGGTTATACCACTGATGTTTGACTTCCACCACGCTTTTAATATTGACGTCATAAGTGTAGATTCGCTACACTCTTACAGTTTATAACTGACGGTTTTCATTGCTCAGGCCAAAGGCCTGTAATATTTGTATGTTATAAATGTTATGTTTTATTTAAGAATCAATATGTAGAATTGCCATGTATCGACTGCATCCTTCTCTTGGATTCAACAATATCTTATGCTACTCTCAAGCATGTCTTGGCTGTGGTTTGACGCCATAGTTATGATAAGGTTACGGTTTAAACTCAGAGGCTATGGTTGGAAGATCATCGGGATGAAGATACTTTTGGCCTTTGCTCATGTTCTTGGGGAAAAAAAAATCAGTTTTATTGTTCAAAATGTTAAAAACGTAAGAATAACTAAGGGACTGGAAAGAAAAAGGAACATCCTGCGAAAAAATATTAAAATGATAACCATTGCATTTCCTCAAGCTAAAAGCCGGGTTCCGCTACTTGTTTTAAAGATTTAAACCGCTGAAGGGGTGGAATATTAAAGAAAAATTAGCCTTTGCTACCCTAATTAAGTCAGGCAGTAGGTATTTTAATTTTTCAAAACCTGCAACTTCATTTCCTTGTGAAGGGGGTATTCTCATTTGCTGGTGATATAGTTTATCAAAAGATAAACAGGATTAATTACTATGTAGCAGATATGCTCATTATGGTATCCTCGGGTTTTTAAAGTGTAGATAATTCAACAATTATCAGAACTGATGCATCAACTTTTTGAATTAATTTCTTTTGTATGTGACTAAATGTGAGCACGTGGTATTAAATGGGATATACTTATATATCCCATTATTATAAAACCTAAATTATCTCATATATGTTGTTTCTTGATAGCAAACTCGAACCCAATTTTAGAAACTATACGTAAAATATGATTATCATCCCCTTACTCGAACTCGAGAATTTAAACTCGAATCCATCTCTACAGAGTACATAAGGAGCGGTGGAGAAGAAGAAAAATGTTATGTTATCAATAAAGTTGATAACATTGTAGAGAAAAACGCGTGCAAGGAGAAGGAGGGAGGGGAAATACATATGGTATCATTGTTTAAAATACTGATGTGATTATCGTCTGCCTGCTTTATTATGATTTTTGAGTGTATAACAAAAGTATTTATTAGCAAAATGTTAAATGAAGATATACTACGTATAATTGACTTTGACGGTTTTTATCCGTTACAGTAGATTTTATAACCTCACACTCCATGAAATTGTAATTCATTATGAACCTTATTCTCAGAATAATAGCTAATGATACGACAAAGTAAAGTATTTCGAAATAAATTTGAAGTTCCAAGTTTAAAAAAGAAGGCTTTAATTAAATATAATCTACATACTAAAAATATACCATCATACATTTATGTTAAATATACAAAATTAAACAATTGGAATCATATAACTAATAGAAATAAATTATATATACAGAATATTGAAATAATAGATTGATCTAAATAATATTTTCATGTTCTGACATCGGAATCCAGTTAAATATGTCATAACTTTAGGTTCCAAAATACAAGCGAGACGTGGAGTTTAATCAAAAAGATCATCACCCTTTTTTCTTAATGTGGAAGTTGCTAATTTAATTTAAGGAAAATTTAATGACGTCACTGTTGATCCACATAGCACTATGACTTATATAATTGTAAAGTAATTATTTTAAAATCCAAACTTAATTCATTATGAGGCAAGACAAATTATGTGAATAAATTAAATATATATATTTAGTACCAATAACACCTATTTATTTTCAGAAAGATACAGTAATATATGTTAATTGCAAATATCATGCTCATTACATTCTCCATATTCCAATTTGTGACAGGATTAACGTAGTAGTGTGCGTGCACGCATTTATTCCTTAATCCGTTCCAGTATTATGGAACAGTTTAACTGTACTCATAGAATTTATTTTTGTAAACTGAAAAAGGAACCCAGTAGTAAGTGTTCCGTCTTCATGTCTTCGTCCGCTCCTGGAGACATCAAAGGAAGCCAGACCTTCTCCCTCACTGTTACTCTCTAGCCTTCCTCAACCCTTTCATCCAGCATACCCCGTATCTCCGATAACTTCTGACAACACACGAAGAGGTGAGAGAACGTTTCCATTTTCCCTTTACAGAAACTACATTATTCCTCCAGGGTGTGTTTGGAATTCGTAAAGAGAAAGCCTGTTACCAATCGGTATCGAAATAGCTTTTGATGCGAGTTTGTGGAAGGGTTATTTAAAATACTGGCATTATTCATAATAGAGTCGTCAAGAGGACCGTGTCGATGAAATAGCTTTAATTACTTTAATTCTTGTCCTTGTTTTCACAAAGGGTATGATGATTTCTTTTGGCCACTTACGAGATAATTCAATTCGATGATCATGCAGCCTTTCAAATAGGTTTTGTGATTTTGCCGCCAATTATATCTCCAAGGTTACGTTACAATGAAAAGCATTGAAATGTGTTTACATCCTCTTTTGAGTATCCTCTTTGAAATTCTTTAAGGGACCTATAATTTTTGTTTCTTCGATTTTGGAGTAGCTCTTTTCTAGGGTGGTCCATCTTAAATTTCGTTTAAATTTCTTTGAGTTTAGTAACTTGGACGTGTTTTTGTACCGACACAGTTCCCTTATGGGAAAAGAAAGTTCTTTTACAATTTTTGGCATTTGCGCTCTCAAAACAAATACCCTTTTGCAGTCTCACAGCGGACTTCTTTTTCAAATTTGTAAACATGAATCTGAGTGCTTTACGTCTTGGTAAAAGGCTCTTCTTGGGACTCAGTGATCCCGCAACAAATTTCATTGAATCCTTCATTATCTGTATCTGTTTCCGAGTCCATAATGGTTTCCTGGACCTTACTTGCTTCCAAAAGTTGTTTATCAAGATTTTTCCTTCCGCAAGTATCCTTACGAATATCTGGAAGATTTGGGTTCATCTGAACTGGGAGAAGAAAAATAAATATAGAGTGAGGGGAATTAATCACTTTTTAATTTCTTCCTGGGCTTCAAGTCAAGAAGTTCAGCTTCAAGATTCCACTTAAAATCATTGTATATAAAATGTAACCACAAATCTTGGTATTCTTAATATTAATTGGGTCTTTTCTTCTGCAGACTGAGATCCTAAGACGCGAGAGCATCAAAATTTTTGGAGAAAATGCAAAATACGTGAAGGATATGATACTTTATGAACGCTTGTAATCTCTTAAACATATAAACAGTTAAGGGAAGAAATGTATACAAACAAGATAGTTTCACAGCCATACTATTTTGCTTCTACAATGTCTGGCCAGTATAACGGAGTACAGCAGAAATTGCAAGAATTGAAAGGACAAAATATGACATACATCCCGTGTCAGAGTCACCGGAGCACGGAACACATTAGTTCAACATGGGTGTACTGCGAGTAAACTAATTACTTTTACCCATACAATATTAGAGTTTTTATACACATTTTTCGCTGGTAGTTCCAAAAGGTAAGTATTCGATTCGTGAATGATTATCAAACATTTTCTATTTATATCCCCATATTTATGTATTTGCTGAATAACCTACATACTTATATGCTCTAGTCTTGCTCAAAATGTTATTGTTATCCTTATTATTGATTATACACATCATGATCAAACAACAATCAATTTAATTTTTTTAAAGACAGAAACGTTTTAAAAAGTAACAAAAGACATCAAAAATTCGTTGAAACTTCCTAACTTGTCAAAAACAATATGGCTCACTCGTTCTGAATCTGTTCGTGCTGTATATATTAGTTTTGATCCTTAAATTGAAGCATTAAGATTATTCTCTAGTTCAAATCAGTTTGATACAAAAACGACAAACCTATCAACATCTCATCTTTGCTTGGTAATGTGCTGAGCCTCAACTTCGTTATTTCACTGATTTTTATAAAAAAATATTAATCAGAGGATACACCAGATGACTGAAATATTACAATTGGAGGAACTTAACATTATTGGTGCAACTGATATAATAAAATCAATAGTCACAAACTTGTCAATGATAAGAGATGGAACCAACGTTATGAATGAAGAAATTGTAGAAGGTGTAATATTTTTGAAGAAAATCAGTGTTGATGATCCTGAAGCTGAAATTAACAAGATATATCGAGTCAGAAGACAACGTTCTCGATTTCATAAAAACAATGATACCACATTAAATTTATCAATGACACAATCTTACAGGAAATTATAGAATTTTTGAATGCCCTTATTGTGGAATACTGCAACAATTTAAAGAAAAGTATCGATGTGTTGAAACCATTTTTCTCAATTTAAAGACAACCTTTTGCAGTTCCATCAGTCGAAGATATGACAAGCTTCCTAAATTTTTTCCAAAGGAGTTTAATAAATATTCATATTCTCTTCAATCAGAATTTTACAACTTTGTTTCTCATGTAGCTTTTCTGAAGAAAGAACATGCGATTTTGAAAGATGTTGCCATCTTTTCTCACGAGAGGAAATCTATATTTCCAGTGTGTTATCATCTTCTCTAGACAATACTCATAACATTTACAAAGGACGAAAGAACATTTTGTAGATTGAAGCTTATAAAAACTCATCTAAGAACTACAATAACTGACAGCCATCCCTAATGCTTTTTCATACGATAAAGATTTGACTGATAAAATCGATTTATCAGTCTTTGAAAACACGTAGAATAAAGCTCCTTGAGGTTTAGTCATCAAATATTGTTTACACATTATAAGTTAAGATATGTAAATAAAACATAAGTTACAAATTATGACGGGTCTGATGGGTTGTTATTAATTTGCAATATTTGTTTACATATAATACTAATTAATATGCTTATTATTTACCAAAATTCATACAAGTGCGATTTTTTTATTACAAACTAAAATTTCCTTGCAACGGCTCTATTTACCCTGTTCTTGCGTTTTTCTCTTGTTCTTCTCTGCTTTTATTCTACCCAGGCTCCTTGAGATGGAGGTGGATGAAAGAATAGATTACAAGAAAGTCACCTATTTTTGTATTGCTCACTTTTGTGTCGTAAATGTCAGTTCAGTATTCCGTAGTGAGAGGAAAACTTTGGACCAAAAAATCCATCCTAACTTATATTCATATTTTTGTCTTCATCAGAGGTTTGATTGATGGTGATGTCACCTATTTGTTTGATTGTGATATTCAATTAATAAAAGCTGCTTAAAATACATGAAAAAATAATTGTCCCTTGAACAACTATATATATAGGTATAGGTATAGTTGTAAAAAATATTACCTCAAAGGTCCCAAAACTTTTTGTAGTTACAACCTGAAACGAATACAATTATAAGTCGCATATTTCTTTATTTCCTACGAAATCTTTTACATATTGACACGACGTAAATTTATTACAAAACTCATTATGAGTGTGAAACCCCAATTTAATAATATTGAATGAAATAGTTTTGTTAGCCAAATTATCAAATTATATTTCAAAAGATAAGTATAAATTCTTAAAACTATAATTATATCATTTGACATTTTTCAGTTCTATTCATGGGTGTATTTGCAGCACAATGAAAAGCCTTTGAAAATTCGGGTCTATTAGACAAAGGTCCAATAACACGATACTTGTTCGGAGAATGATCATCAAATATTTCGTTGAAAATGTGTTCTGGATTATATACAGAACACCAAAGATTTGCACTACTTATCCAATAGAGTTGTTCCTGGGTATAATTTAACCCTGGAAGAAGATCTTCATCATGGTCATCATTCTTGATGGCTGAGACTAGAAGAGATGATAAATAATGATTGAATTTTATGTAAAACAAGAGAAAACAGAATATTACGATATGCTTTATGTGCGACATTAATTCCAACATTATCTGCCATGTTCTCACTAAACAAAAATTATCCGTCTAAGGGTGTATCATCAGAATGTTCATAATTATTATACTGATTAATCAGACATTGCTTCTTGTCTTCAAACATTCTGAGTGTGGCATTGCTCCACCAATTCTCTTCTTCTCCTTCAAAGGCATAATATATTGGTTAATAGGGAAAATTAGTATTCTACGTACTAAAAATACCTTTTTCGTTAATTGTTCGTCCACGAACATCGAATGCATGTGTGATTTCATGGCCAGCGATGAAAGCGAGGAGTGCAAAGTTAATATATTTTGGACGATCTTCTGCATATATTATTCCTCGAATTATACCGGCGTAAATTTCATAAGCATTTACCAATGATCTATAAGCTCCATTACCAATTGCAATCGTTCCACTCTTTGTCCAGTGGTTTTTGGTGACCTGAAAAATGAAAAAGTTTTTTCACAAATAAAAATTAATAACATAATGTTTAAAAATACCGGAACTCGAAGTAATGAATAGTCCTTTGTTTTTGAGTAATGCATTAATGACAGCATATTTGTAAAGTGTTTGTCTTTTTCCAAAGATTGAAGCCCCTGATAGTATTTCTTGATTTCCACATCACTTAATAGTTCAGGTGGGTATCCTATAAGAATCTTCATTTTCCTCATTTTTACCTCAGCTCGCTTCTTGGTCTCATCGTCCATCCAACTAACCTCACTTAAACTCTTTAAATATTCATTTTTCAAATACGTATCAAGCATTACAGATAGATCCTTTGGTATTTTAGCCAAGTATCTTCGAATATACATCGAACTCATTCCTATTCCAATGGACTCTTCGACTATTTTGTAACAAACTTGAGTACGATCCGTCTCTGGTGCGTAGCCAAAGACAGGAGTTAAATAGTTATTTGCAATATCTTGTGCTTCCTTATTTAGGTATAATAAGGAGTCTTCTACAACTCTCCAAAGCATATAATTTGCTTGGACTCTAATTGGGGTCTTTAAAATTAAATTTTTCAATTTTTCAATGTACGAACGTCCATATACCACAACTTCTTCCTCCTTTTCCACCTAATAAATTACATAATTTAAGTATTGATAAAAAATTTTGAATGGTTAAATTTCAAATTAACTGACAAAAATACTAGAGTTTGAAATCATGCCGTTAATATAGCTTTGCCAATCAATGCATCCGTCTAATTTCCTTAAATCTTTAACTTTCATCAATTCATATTGATCCGTTAAATTTGGATCCTTAATAGATATATTCATTAAGCTTTTTGAAATTCAAAGACTTGAAGCATCTCTTTTCTGGCTTTTTCTTCCGTTGCTCCCAGTAAGACTGCCATATTTACCATATATTGAATATATTCCTATTCCATATAAAACTTGTTTTATAAATTTTTGTACATATTTTATCAATTAACTTACTATAATACTATCATTTCCAAATTGGAGTAAAAACTTGGAAAATCCTACATATGGCTGATCCAACGTTATAATTCTCTTGTTAGGGTTTTTGATATCCGTTTCGACCAAAAAATTAAGAAAATACTTTGCGGAAAACCCCAATTTTCTTAGTTTGAGGGTTTCATTGTACCATCGATAGGTTTGACGTGGTATAGACCAAGAGTCACATTCAATAACGGGCCATCCTCCCATTTGCTTTAAGATATCCTTCATTGGAGTTACACCTAATTCTTCTATTTTATTTTCATCAATGCATGTCTTGTAAAAGGTTTTCATATCCTTAAATATCTGTAGTTCTGATGAATTGAGTTCTTCATTCATTAAATCATTGATCTAAAACAAAAACAAAAAAAATGCTATATATATTAACATAATGGACAAATCAAAGTTTTTATTTAAATTAATATATTTCAAATGGCCACTACCTACAATGAAACATCCAATAACAAGCGTATTTCTTTGTTTATTTTAAATCTTTTGATTTCAATATTCTGTTTTATTAATATTGGATGCACTAGTCCATAAGCTCTGGTTAGTTTTTTATACATCCAATCCTGTTTTTAATACATTTTGATTTTTTCCCCAGTATTTTAACATTCTTATAGTTTTGAAACAACTTTTAAAAATGAAAAAAAAAAAAAAAAAAAACTAATTTCAATTGAAAATAATTGTATTTATTCTTTGGAAAATTTTAAATTTATATCAAATGTTAGCTTATATTTTATATGTGATCATTCCATTCTGAGAAAACACAATTTTAACGTTAAGAAGTCACCATATTTTAAGTGTTTTTTTTTTTTTTTTTTTTTTTTTTTTTTTTAAATAAAAGAACGCCTTGGTACAAAACAAAATTACAGATTTATGATGAGCGGGGAAGTGCTACTAGAATTAAAAATGAAATTCAAAAGAAAAAATAAATTTTGTTCACATGTTTGTAAATTGGTTTTTGAATTTGCTTATAGTCTACAAAATCACATTTTTCATTATTAAATCACTTACATCCCTAATTAATCCATCCTTGGTTTTGGTCAAGACGTTGACTTTTTCTTCGCCATTCGGAACAATGGTTTTGTTGATGAACCCTCCACAAGAAAATGCATAAAAATCATCACATGGGTTTACGGTACTGTCCATATTTTCTAAGATAGTTTTAGCTGTTTGTTGACAACCAATAGAATTGCAAACTTTATTTGCATTTATGAAGTCTTTGATTGTTGTAAGAACAATGATGAGTCTTAGATAAATATTCATTCTAGAGCATTATAATTTGAAAGGTAATGAGCAATTAGGGTAATTGTAAACTATATAGTGTTAATTTTGTCAGCCATGACTAAACGAAATGTATTCGACAAGAAATGTTTGTTAGTTTTTTTATGACGATTACGGGAACAAAGTGAAAATGAAAAATCAAAAAATATTTTATTTTATTGACGATATGAAGGCGAAACTACGTATACGAAATATAATGATGATGGGATGATACTAAACTTCTATATGGCAAATATTAGGGATGTATCGGTCTAAAATGTTGACTTGCCCTCCAGTCTCGTCCTCAATGTTTCGTACACATCGTAAACAAAAGCATGGGCCGCCTCATAAAACAACTGTTACTTAAGGACGTCATCATCTTTATGTCAGCTATTGAGGGGATCATCAATTAATCTCACCAATATTTTATGAGAATAAATATACTTTAATTAAGCCATAAGTTAATTATTATCCTACAAGAAGAATATTATTATTCAAAGTTTTAGTAAACTAAGGTATTTTACTATAATATTCCTTTAAAAAAATTCTTTCTTTGGGTTATCTTTGGACGGGACTGGACTGAATAAGACAAATTTTATGTTTCATATTTAGGACCGATACAAACTTACCTAATACATTACCTTGACAGTTTTTTAACAAGAAGAACCATTCAAAAAAGCTTGTTAAAGCTGTTTGGATTTGTTTGCTGGGAGTCGGGTAAAAGGACTTTTTCAGACTAAATTATAAGTAGTACAATTTAAAATTGAAACTCGTATTTTGAAACACATGTTGAGTCACAACATGTGTTTATATTTTACAAAAAAAATATGAATTCATTGTCCTCAATGTTGCCATTTCTTTTAAATAATTTTTGTGACGTAGATAAGTTTTATGATGTCCTTTTAGCGTCTTGAAAGTAAGGGTAAAAGTACTTAAAAGTACTCTAATGGCTAGTGTGTGTTGAAAAGTATACACTTGTGATTCAAATTTAGAATAGATAACAATTTTTGTTATTGGCCAACTTTGATATTTTCAATACAAAAAAAAAATCTTTAGGATTGAATTAAAAAAATTTGTTGTCAAGAGAGCTCGCATACTGAAAATTTGTACAGGGATAGTTTGTACTAGGATTACTAGCACTGAGAAAATTTGAATTTGTATGAAATCCAGAGAGATGTGAACGATGTACTTCGTCTCTTCATTAATTTTCTTTCTTATTTGAAGAGGAGGAAGCAGGTTGTACAACGTCGTCACTCATGGGACTTGAATAACTAGAGGTATATATCTAGAACCTGCGATTCATACCTCAAATGGATCTCAAGTCAAGTTATGAGACCTTAACAAGTGATATATATACTCCTTCAACAAATTTTTAGGAGTATGTTCATAATTTGATATAATGATACTTGAATATCTAACTTTATTTTTAGTAATGAACTTTAGTGATATTTATAAAACAATTTGTATAATACAACTTTATAAATTCATTTATTCCAATTAAGAATGTGAATCCGGCTCCCAATTTATTCATGTGTATGTATGGATAACCAATATTAATGTACATTCCTTTGTTAATGTTTAATTCCATTAATTGAACAATTTGTTTCAATAAATGTAAATATATATTTAAACACTACAGAAACTCTCTATATTCCTTACTTTGTATTTACAATCTATATCTAAACTGTAAAAATGGTTTATTTAATAAAAAGTCAAAGAGGTTTAAAAAAAAACTTAAACTTAAAACTTAGGTTTAAAATTGAGATATTCCAAAAAGACCGATTTTTATTTAAATATTAAATGTTTCACCGCGTTAGCATTTTTGCCGATTACAGATGTTATTGATGGATTTGTCGAGCTTGCCGATGATCGTGATTTGACCTCATAAAAGACTGAATATCCTCCTTCCGTACCTACTTAGTGACTGGGGGGTGGAGGGGTCTACTCCCAACTTTGAAGGGTGCATCCAGATACTTACGAATGAGGTTGCCTTTTTTTCTAACCCTAAAAGGACAGAAAGGGCAGTATTTTCGGATCCCCATTAAAGCCTAAGATCCCCAGTATACTAAAGCGTCTCCTAATAATTGATGCACTACTGTGAAATTTTTTAGATTTTGGCATTTCTAAGTGTTTCGCATATTTTTTTTTTTACGTAATTGTCCTAAGTAAAAAAAAGAATTAAGGCAGTTGGTAGATGAATGCTTTGCTATCCTTCTATTTGTTCCATCTGGACTTGGATTCATGAGAGCTTGAACAACAGTCTTTATTTCACGATTTTTGTCTGCGACTCCCACTGTATCCACTAATAATTTTTCATACATATGCCAGTTTTTGAGGCAAGATTTTTGTTCCCGACACTTGCCTGTGCAAAATACAGTTCGTCCACCATAAAATGTGGTGCATTATATTTTATTATTTCTCCAAAGTCAAAGTGTCGTCCCAGTATGGTTGGAGCTCCGTTTGTAAAAACTGCAAAAACCATATTCCATAAAAGATGGTCGTCTCTGAAGAAGTCATACAAGAGTTTCTTTACATTGACTGCCTTAGTTGTTGTTGTAAGAGGCTTACAAAGTAAAAAATCTTCTTTTATCACGTCTTATTTCATAGATTAAAAATGTCAGTGACATCATCGTGTTGGATGATGAATTTAGCAGGGCTTGAAATTAGATCTACAACTAATTGAGCAAAAATGTAATTGCTCATGTCGTCTATTTTACTTCTGATAGTGTCATTTGAACTGATTGGTTTGTCGATGGGTACAAAGCCTTCAACAAATCTGGCTCTCTTCTCCTTGAACTCAGCAAGGGTTGTGTTTTTGTATTTCCCATCTCCATGCAGATTTATCAAGTCTTCCTTGAGTTGCGCCGATGCTAGACTAGAATTGTTCAATTAGGCAGTGCAAATAATGTATTGAGCACGCTGACTCGCACACGTTCCTTTATACAGGTGAATCCATATTGTACATATTCGTCAGACAATTTTATTTCTTTGCTCGACATAGTTATTATGAAAAGGGACTGTAAGATTAAAAGAAAACTAAAAATGACGTACAATCACTACAGGCACAAGTTGACTACTGAGCGAACCAAATTATCTGCAGCCCAGATAGCAAAGCTCAGAAATGTTGCCTGATCACCCGCAGCCAATAATGGACCAAGCACTTTGTCAAGTGACAAATACACAAATGAGCAGTATTTGTTTAAAGTTACACATTTTTATTAAGCAACTAAATATTTTTAATCTAACACGGAGAATAAACTTTTTTGAATCTCACAGCAGATCCACCCCTGTTGTTGATTCATGTTGGAATCCCCCCGCTCTGAACGATGCAACGCTGTTGTTAATCCAAGTTAAGAATCACTGATTTATAGCATTGATTTTATTGAAATTCTATTATTAATATTAAAAAACTATCTCTTGTTGAAGCTTAAAATTCAAGTTGTTCAGATTTTTATGGACCACTCGGTAGAAGAAAAGATACAGAGAGAAGGATGTGGAAAGAGACAAAGGGAGAAGAAAAAAGGAAAGAGAAGGAGAACATTCAGAAAGAGAAAAGGGAAATGGGGTTTTATGTTGGTCAAAAACAGCTCATTTTGAAGCTCTATGATTTTAGAGGTAAAAATTAAACGTATGTATGCCAAATTAGTTATCTTTGCATTTTTTTTAATTATGTAGAGGAACGCATTCTAAAAAGATTTTTTCGGTGTGTTGTTGATCGATAGATCAATTGTACGAGTGTTTTTTTGTAAGACTTTTAAATTTTAACTTGGAGAATATTTAACATATTCATTGGAATATTAAGAGCTAGTACTAGCACATCTGTTAGTGTTATCACTACTTATATGTGTATATTTAATATATTTTTTAGCTGTTAGATATGTACCATTTGGTAATAATCGATCCTGTTCTTTTTATCGGACCCTTGATAAACCTCCCATATTTATCCATTCGCGTCCTAATTCTCTGCTATATGATTACAGAAATTACTGAAGCTTATGTATAGAAATATAAAAACATGCATTTGTCTTACCTGTTCAATTGTGAGGCTGTGCTATTTTAAAAAATATATTGAAACCTACTTACAACACTTGTATATTCAACAGGAAATATAATACATTTCCTATTATAAGTAGTGAAGTAATATTTCATGATGAAATGTAGATTTACAATTTTTCCTTTCTTTTCTCCCCTCCCCGCTCCCTACGCCAATTAATAGAGTGGTCTTCTGGCTCAAAACTAAGTACTTATTACTCAAGGACCTTTGAGTCCTTTACTTAAAGCCCCAGCTTAATAGAAATATAAGTTTATACCGTCATGTAATCGGGCTTGCTAGAATTTTCAATCTGATGTATTGTACCGACTGCTGGACAAGACAGGCAGATTTTGAAGAAAAAAACACGCAACCACTTATAGTCTATGACGTCACTATTGCTAGAATTTTCAATTTAATGTATCGTACCCGCTACTGGACAGGAAACCCAGATTTTGACAAAACACACAACCACTCATCTACTATGACGTCAATATTAAAAGTGCGGTGGAAGTCAAACTTATGTCGTACATGCGTTATGGTATAACCATGTATTTTTATTAACCTTGCCAGCCCCTGAACACATCTTCTTCCTCTTATGTTTCTAATATAATATAGGAATGGTGTGGCGTAAAGATAGGAGGGATCTAGGATCAGGATCCGAATCACCCATATACGATATAAGTTTACTTGTATTATCCGAAAAGATCCAAAACCCGAAAAAGGCTAGGGGTATTTGAACTTTTGCAGCTCCTAAAAAAGATTCAAGAGATTTTTCCTTATATTTAAAACCCTATAATATTGCTTTATACTTGATTTTAGTTATAAAAAAGAGATTATTTATATCGAACGTACACTGTATTTATTTTGATTAGTGCTTGGGGCTTGAAGAATCCACACTGATCTCAGTTTTTCTTTCAGTTGTCTGAATTCTGAAATATCTGGGATTATAGTATATTGGGAGTAGTTTTAGGCTGAAAAATGACACTCTTCTTTAGACCCTTATAAATAATCATCATTCATAATTATAAGGAATATTAAAGCTTATATTATAAAATAAAAAAAATTGAATTTATAAAAAAATATGGATCTCCAACAATTTATATTCGATTTTGTATTTTTTAAGTGATCCCATTCCTTATAAGAATGTACTAGCAAATGGGTACCATGATCATAATATTGTTTATGATTTCAATGTCAATTTCAAGATGCATGCCCTGTAAAAAATAATTATAAGTAATATTATTATTATATATAATATTCTGGTTCTTGAACCGCTAGAACCAGAACCGACAAAGTCGAACCAAAACCGCAATATATTGTTTATCGGTCTCGGTTCTTGTACTTTTGTTCCTATTTAAAATATATAAAGAAAATATAATATATATTATTGAAAAAATTAGCTTTAATAGATAAATCCATTTTCTGAGTTTATTTTTTGGGAAATTCCAGTGTTTTTATTTTTTACATCGCCAGGGTGATACGGTTGTATCTGAGGTCCAAATAGCTAGGGAATGGATCTAAAAAATGGTTTTAGGTACCACAATGTGTAAATAAAAGAGGGAAGGGGTGGGGTGGATTATAGATCCAGGTCTGCTGTTGAGCTTGTCGGGGGATTATAATATGATAACTATAATATTTCCTAAGGCTGGATTTCCCAAAGTTTCCAATGCCAAGGCCCTCCTACACTAACACATTTTTAGGTAAGGTCCCCTTTAAACGAAAAATGTGTACTGTGTATGATTAGACTGAACGCAATCCTCAACTTTCCATCTTCCAGTCCCCCTCTCTCCAAGTGTCCCCTCACGGCGCCACTTTGAAAACTATTGTCTTAAGCAACCTGAGTTTTCAGGACCCTTCTGGAACTTGGAGCACTACGTATAAGGTTACTGCGACTTGTTTGTAACTAATATCATTTCCTAGGTCCGAATTTTCTAGCAAAGGTCCCTTTGTTTCAAATGCCTGTTACCAAACTGAGCCTGCATATAAAATAACCGAGACCGAAACTGTTGAAATGAAAGAACCGAGCCCTGGGCCAACCTTGGGAATATCATACTAGAATACCACACTTCATTTAAATTTAAATAAAATATTAAATAGAAATAATTATTAAGTATTTTTGAAATATTAAAATTTTCTACTCATCGTGAATGGATAACTTTATTGTTTCGATCATGGTATCCCATTCCGCAGAAAAAAATGTCAATTCTACTCCCTTATGAAGTTTTATAGTTTTGCTAGAATGAATTTTCATCCTATTAAGGGCATCTTTCAAAAGTGTATGAAATGTCAAGGCACCCAGTGACACTAAATGTAAATGTCCTTTTTTTAAAGACAAGACAGTAATGAACAAAGCATAATACGAACTTTAAATAATTATGATAATAATTATTTAACCTTTAAAAAACAGATTTACAAAGGCTTTACAAACTTGCTTGACTGCCCAAGAAAAAATAAAACAAAACCCCAACCATGAGAGCTCAAATGAAGTATCTGAGGTTTTATTTCACAGTCAATCATGCCCAGTTCTAGTGGAGTTTCCATTATGATCCATGATGATGTTACTTGTTCCTTGCTCATTGTGTAATCTAGTGCCTTTTGCGGTTAAAGGATAAAACAATGTGATCCTAATGCAGTCACGCTGACAAGTTATTGATTAGGGGTTTAGGAAAGATTTTACGGTTAATTTCATATATTTATTTATATAATATGAATTTAAAATTTTATCCATTCATACGTAAAAAGAATGTTTATATATGTAGCGGGCCGTCAGAAAGACTTGGAACATAATGAACGTTGAACAATTTATTACACCTTGTGGATTTAAATGAAATTCTATATAATTTTTTTTCATTGGAAATTGTTTATTACTTATTAGAGAATATCATTTATGAATTGGAGCACCTTTGTCCTCAATCACACACTCCATGCGATCCCGGAACACGTTGACAACGTAGTGAGTTGACATTGATCGCCACTCTTTCCTCAACCAATTGGACTAATATTATTATTGTTTTCAATTTGCCATCCGATGCTAAACTCAAGGGATTCAGGTCAAGGCTATGCAGTGGCCAGAAGCCCTTCGACAAGAAATTCATTTTTTTGCCGTATGTGCCGGTGAGTCGTCATGTTGAAAGCAATAATCAGTTTTCTTTTATTGCTTTGTAATCTTGTAAACATAGGGAAGCACTTTTGTTTGAAAAATCATCAAGTAATCCCTGCAAATCAGTCTGCATCTAACCAAAATCCTCCAGAGATGTTCGTAAGGAAACTTGCGAAAGGAAAGAGTTTCTGAAACAACTATTGGAAGCAAGTAAGGTCCAGTAAACCAGTATGGACTTGGAAATAGAGACTGATAATAAAGGGCTTTTGTAAATTTGTAGCAGGGATCACTGAGTACCAACAAGAGTCTTTCACCAAGAGGCAAAACACTCAGATTCATGTTTACAAATTTGAAAAAGAAGTCCAGTGTGAGAAGCAAATGAGCTTTTGTTTTGAGAGCGCAAATGCAAAATATTGTAAAAATAACTTTCTTTGACGGAAAGAGAATTGTATCCGTACAAAACCAAGTGCAAGTTACTAAACTCAA
>NW_027289802.1:0-266 GCF_016086655.4 Lepeophtheirus salmonis | reverse complement strand
AAACCATAATCATAACTTCCCAACCAATGTTGTAAAGCGAAGAATGGTTACATTATTAATCCATTATCTTACTCAGTTTTTATCAAGGATTTTGTATCTTCATTATAGACCCTCTTCAAATTCCATAAATAAATATTGATTACTAAATAGTAAATAACAAATATGATTAGCCCATTAGAACCGAAGTGTAGATTTTTCTACATGCATTTAAACCGCTTATGAACGTTATTTAGATCACTTTTTGAAGTCCATAATCATGTCATCAC
>NW_027289801.1:0-9494 GCF_016086655.4 Lepeophtheirus salmonis | reverse complement strand
CAAAAGGATGATTCTATTTTTAAACAAGAGCAAAAAAATACTTCTAAAAGGAAGATAACGCTTTCTATGCTTAATTTTAAAGCTATTGAAAATGATAAAAACTTAATGCGTATTATTAATAAAGCTGAAACTAAAAAATTAGAAAGTAAAACTAATAAATCAGTATACAATGTCTAATGGATTTAAAAGTTATACCTTCGGAATCTCTAGAGAACAAGACAATGGATTACTAGAAAATATAGTCTTACAAGAACAAGAAGATGCTACTTTTAAGGTTTCTTTAGTGCAATATAACATAACATTGGATCAACGTAATGCATTAGCAAACCACGAGATTATAAATCTTGAGGATAAGATTAGCTTTATTACTTTAGAAGATATTTCAGATACTATTTTTAATAAAATAAATTCTGATGCTGAAACCTGTACTATCTATTCTTATGTATATCACGAAGGAAATTCTTGTGCAAGTGGACAACATAGTGTTGCAGATGGAGGGTATAGTGCTACAAATCCAGGAGGATGTCATTATTGGGGTAATATAGATCAAATGGCAACCACTGGAGGTTATGTATTAAATGCTAGCCAAGGATCCTGTGGAGACGGTGGAGGAAGTACATATACTCCAGATAATTCTACAGGAGACACAAATACGACTACTAGTGGTAATCAAAGTAATGGAGGAGGTTACACACAATACGAACAAGAAGAACAAACCCCAACAACTCCTGTATTATGTCCTAATTGCCCTACTATTAGTGAGGAGGATAATCCCTGTTCTAGTGGATTAAATAATTTATTAAATAAACCTATAGCTAATCAAACAACTCCAAAAACAATAAAAGATAATCTTATACATCTTAAAAGTAATTTCAATCAGAATAAAGAAATGATGTATTTTATGACTCCTACAACTACTGCTGAAAATACATTTGTAGAAAATTATAGTGAAGGACTTCCTAATACAAATGAGATTATAGTTAATCTAGGAACAAATGCAGTTAGTGTTATTATGCATTCTCATTACAGTGCTACAAATCATTTATCTGTATTTTCATTATCTGATATTTATCAGATTTATACGTCTATAAATTCAGGAAATATATTTAGCCCTAGCACTTTTACTTCTATAGTGGTTACTGCACATGGCACAACTTATGCTATTAAAATAAAAATACTCAAGCTTTTTTAAATTGGGGGAATACTTTTTTACAGGATGGAATTTGAATATGCCAACTTCTTCTAATCCATTTATTAAAGATAAAGAAGATAAATATGAAAAACACGTAAAAAAAAGGAGCCACAAATTTAAAAATGAATATGGACTAGCTACTTTTTTAGCAAATAATAATTTAGGTTTAGAATTATATAAATCAGATAATAGTTTTTCTAATTGGTCTAAAATAACACCAAATTCTAATCAAACAACAACAGCAACACCTTGTAATTAAATAATAGTATTATGAAAAATATAATTTTATTGACAACTTTAATATTGTTGTCTTTTAGCTGTAAAGCACAAGAAATATCTTTAACAACTGTAGATTATACAAATATACCAGATGGCGCTTACGTTAAAGACATTGACGGTAAGTTAGATCGTTTTATTGGTACTTGAAATGGGTAGAAGGAAATTCTGAATTTACAGTAGTATTAGTCAAAAAAGAAATGTATGATGCTAGTGGAACTAGTAATTATAAAGAAGATAAGTTGATAGGCGGATATAAGTATATTCAAAATGGAGTTGAGATAGTAAACACACTTAATTTTAATACAGAATTTGATCCTAATGATGTTTCAACTTTTGATAGCTACGTTAATATCATTACTAATATATTTCCCCCTTTTGATGAACTATCAATGAATTTATCAGATATTGTTAAAAATAAATTATGTAAAGGTACCTTTAAATTACTTAGTGATACAGATGGGACATTTTCACAATTAGAAGCAAAATGGGATATATGGCAGAGAGAAACTTATACGACAACACCATCTGCTGAAGGTTTTTCAATACCTACAGATGTTATCTTGATAAAACAATAAATTTAATTCTATATCTTTAATTTAAATTAAGATTTTAAAAGGCACTTTTATAGAGTGTCTTTTTTTTTTTATGGCTTAATTTTTAAAAAAAATCACAAAAACATATAAAAACATCAAATAAGCTATTTTAAGCGCTTTTTATTAAAATACTATACAAATACATATTAAATAAAAAATAATTAAACAGAGGGTTTAAAACGTATTTTAAATTTCATTTATCCTTCCACCTTTCAGCGGTAAAAAAAATCTGCCTAGCGGCGAGCGTCACATCATGCTTTTTTAAGTTCAAAATAAAGTGAAATATAGAGCAAAATAAAACTTAAAATTAGTGTTAAAATTATGCTTTAAAAAAGGTTGAAAAACACTCAAAAAAGCTTTAAAATGACCTTCTAAAAAAGGGCAAAAACACCTCTCTCTTGATAAGTTAGCATAACTCTGTTAAAAAATCTATAAACCCCGAAAACAGTACAAAGTTCATTTTTGAAATTTTAGTAAAATTTAGCTAAAAATCACTCTTAAAAAACAAAACAAAAATAAAGTTCAAAAAACAGCAAAATCCGTCCAATAATTAGACGTACCTGGAGAATAAAAAAACGTTAAACTTAAAGCTAAAAAAACAGTAAAAAACTAAGAAACAAAAACACAATACTTAGAGAAAATAATAGTATCGATAAAAAGCCCTATATTTGATATAATAAACAAAAAAAAGCTATCATTTATTATTGGGCGGTAACCCTAAAACGATAGCTATTATTCCAAATATTATGTATAAAAACATAACATGGCAAATATAGCAAAAACATACGATAAACAAGATGTTCTAAAGAAAAAACAGTGGACAAAGTACCTTTCTAAGGCTACTTCACTAACTTTAATGCACTTTAACAAAGAGTCAAAGCTCTATAAATCGTATCAAAACACTTCATTTTGCGCAGAAGTATTAGCCACAAACTCCGAAGGCCAACTCACAACAAGTTATTGCAAAAATAGATGGTGTCAAACCTGTAATAGGATACGAACGGCATTACTCATTAATGGTTATTTTCCAGAATTAGAACAATTAGAACAGCCTTGTTTTGTAACACTTACACTTCCAACGGTAGAAGGTAAAGACTTACCTAAGCGTATTAAAGAGATGCAAAAACAATGGACAAATATTTACAATGTAACTAGATATGCCAAATTCAAACGCACTTACCCACATTTCAAAGGTGTAAGAAAAGCCGAAGTCACGATACGACCAAACGATAAATACCACTATCACTATCACTTTATAGTAGACGGATTGGACCAAGCAAATTGGCTTAAAAATCAATGGTTAAAACGCAACCCAGAAGCTAACCCAAAGGCACAAGATGTTAGAGAATCAGATTTAAATGGGTTAAGAGAATTATTTAAATATGCTATAAAATCAGAAGTTAAACTCAACGAAAAAGTAAGTGCAGTAAGATACGATTTAGTCTTTAGAGCTTTAAGAGGAAAACGTACCTATCAAACCTTTGGAGGTATAAAAATGATAAAAGAGGATTTCGATGAGGAGGATTTAGAAAACAAAGTAATATTAGAAGATAGACCTAACAGAATATTTAAATGGGTTTCAGACGATTGGTGGGACAAACTTACAGGAGAACCTCTAGTAAATCTAGAAATCCCTAAAAAAGTAAAAGAAATGATTGGTGTAGCTAAATATGAAAATTAAAAAAACAGTAGATATGATTAAAAAAAGAAACTCAAAAAAAAAAAAAAAAGAAAAAGGTCGTTAGAAATTTATATAACAGATATTGCAAATTATGTGAAAGGCGTAGATTAAGTACACTTTATCAATTTAAAGCGCTTAATATAGAACTATGGATTTGTAGAAAATGTGCATTATCTATAAAAACAATTATTATTTATCAAAAAAGAAAGTGATAAAAACTAAGAGGAAGCTTCCCTACTTCCTCTTAACTACTAAAAACTAATTTAATCTAAATCAGATTATAAATTGTGTATCTTATCGTAATTCAAAGATAGTTAAAATAATAGATTAATGACTTATTATGTGTTACAAAATGACTCTGGAGTGTATTTAAAAGAATACTTATTAGGGATCATTGTAGTATCTGAATCTACTAATGAGGCTTTAATATTCTCTAATGACATTATAGCTATTAGTTTTGCTAAACGTATTAAAAAACAAACAGATCAACGTTTTACTGTACAAAGTTTTATAAAGTGACTTTTTACTTTGTAATATAACATGCGTTATATGCAAGGTGTGTTTATGTCCACATAATCTAATTTACTAAAGTAATCGATTAAAAAACAATAGTAATTTATAGCCATTAAAAGGATTTAATAATGTTATTCAAAAGGGAATAAATTATATTTGTGGTGAAGCTCTGCCAGAGATGACAACTTCAAACGCACGAAAAGTGGAAAAAGCATTCTAAGGGGGATGCTTTTTTTTTGTTTCAATATATTTTAAACTATATTTACCTTGTTTTATACCTTACAGAGGTTTTTCATAAAGCTATTGTTTTTAAGAATCAGTTCTTTTAAGTGATAGCTTTTACTAAATAGAACTTTAAAAGATACGTAGATCTACGTATTTTAATTGAGTATAAGAAACTATACCTTTGAATGGTATTTAAAAATTAAACTTTTCTCTATGAAAAAACTAAAGCAGTATTTTAAAATAACTCTTCTGATAGTATTAGTCTCGCTATTTAATTTTAATTGTCAAAAGGATGATTCTATTTTTAAACAAGAGCAAAAAAATACTTCTAAAAGGAAGATAACGCTTTCTATGCTTAATTTTAAAGCTATTGAAAATGATAAAAACTTAATGCGTATTATTAATAAAGCTGAAACTAAAAAATTAGAAAGTAAAACTAATAAATCAGTATACAATGCTCAATATGATTTTACGATTAATACTAGTTATGCAAAAGTGATAACAGATTCTAATGGATTTAAAAGTTATACCTTCGGAATCTCTAGAGAACAAGACAATGGATTACTAGAAAATATAGTCTTACAAGAACAAGAAGATGCTACTTTTAAGGTTTCTTTAGTGCAATATAACATAACATTGGATCAACGTAATGCATTAGCAAACCACGAGATTATAAATCTTGAGGATAAGATTAGCTTTATTACTTTAGAAGATATTTCAGATACTATTTTTAATAAAATAAATTCTGATGCTGAAACCTGTACTATCTATTCTTATGTATATCACGAAGGAAATTCTTGTGCAAGTGGACAACATAGTGTTGCAGATGGAGGGTATAGTGCTACAAATCCAGGAGGATGTCATTATTGGGGTAATATAGATCAAATGGCAACCACTGGAGGTTATGTATTAAATGCTAGCCAAGGATCCTGTGGAGACGGTGGAGGAAGTACATATACTCCAGATAATTCTACAGGAGACACAAATACGACTACTAGTGGTAATCAAAGTAATGGAGGAGGTTACACACAATACGAACAAGAAGAACAAACCCCAACAACTCCTGTATTATGTCCTAATTGCCCTACTATTAGTGAGGAGGATAATCCCTGTTCTAGTGGATTAAATAATTTATTAAATAAACCTATAGCTAATCAAACAACTCCAAAAACAATAAAAGATAATCTTATACATCTTAAAAGTAATTTCAATCAGAATAAAGAAATGATGTATTTTATGACTCCTACAACTACTGCTGAAAATACATTTGTAGAAAATTATAGTGAAGGACTTCCTAATACAAATGAGATTATAGTTAATCTAGGAACAAATGCAGTTAGTGTTATTATGCATTCTCATTACAGTGCTACAAATCATTTATCTGTATTTTCATTATCTGATATTTATCAGATTTATACGTCTATAAATTCAGGAAATATATTTAGCCCTAGCACTTTTACTTCTATAGTGGTTACTGCACATGGCACAACTTATGCTATTAAAATAAAAAATACTCAAGCTTTTTTAAATTGGGGGAATACTTTTTTACAGGATGGAATTTGAATATGCCAACTTCTTCTAATCCATTTATTAAAGATAAAGAAGATAAATATGAAAAACACGTAAAAAAAGGAGCCACAAATTTAAAAATGAATATGGACTAGCTACTTTTTTAGCAAATAATAATTTAGGTTTAGAATTATATAAATCAGATAATAGTTTTTCTAATTGGTCTAAAATAACACCAAATTCTAATCAAACAACAACAGCAACACCTTGTAATTAAATAATAGTATTATGAAAAATATAATTTTATTGACAACTTTAATATTGTTGTCTTTTAGCTGTAAAGCACAAGAAATATCTTTAACAACTGTAGATTATACAAATATACCAGATGGCGCTTACGTTAAAGACATTGACGGTAAGTTAGATCGTTTTATTGGTACTTGGAAATGGGTAGAAGGAAATTCTGAATTTACAGTAGTATTAGTCAAAAAAGAAATGTATGATGCTAGTGGAACTAGTAATTATAAAGAAGATAAGTTGATAGGCGGATATAAGTATATTCAAAATGGAGTTGAGATAGTAAACACACTTAATTTTAATACAGAATTTGATCCTAATGATGTTTCAACTTTTGATAGCTACGTTAATATCATTACTAATATATTTCCCCCTTTTGATGAACTATCAATGAATTTATCAGATATTGTTAAAAATAAATTATGTAAAGGTACCTTTAAATTACTTAGTGATACAGATGGGACATTTTCACAATTAGAAGCAAAATGGGATATATGGCAGAGAGAAACTTATACGACAACACCATCTGCTGAAGGTTTTTCAATACCTACAGATGTTATCTTGATAAAACAATAAATTTAATTCTATATCTTTAATTTAAATTAAGATTTTAAAAGGCACTTTTATAGAGTGTCTTTTTTTTATGGCTTAATTTTTAAAAAAAAATCACAAAAACATATAAAAACATCAAATAAGCTATTTTAAGCGCTTTTTATTAAAATACTATACAAATACATATTAAATAAAAAATAATTAAACAGAGGGTTTAAAACGTATTTTAAATTTCATTTATCCTTCCACCTTTCAGCGGTAAAAAAATCTGCCTAGCGGCGAGCGTCACATCATGCTTTTTTAAGTTCAAAATAAAGTGAAATATAGAGCAAAATAAAACTTAAAATTAGTGTTAAAATTATGCTTTAAAAAAAGGTTGAAAAAACACTCAAAAAAGCTTTAAAATGACCTTCTAAAAAAAGGCAAAAAAACACCTCTCTCTTGATAAGTTAGCATAACTCTGTTAAAAAAATCTATAAACCCCGAAAACAGTACAAAGTTCATTTTTGAAATTTTAGTAAAATTTAGCTAAAAATCACTCTTAAAAAACAAAACAAAAATAAAGTTCAAAAAACAGCAAAATCCGTCCAATAATTAGACGTACCTGGAGAATAAAAAAACGTTAAACTTAAAGCTAAAAAAACAGTAAAAAACTAAGAAACAAAAACACAATACTTAGAGAAAATAATAGTATCGATAAAAAGCCCTATATTTGATATAATAAACAAAAAAAAAGCTATCATTTATTATTGGGCGGTAACCCTAAAACGATAGCTATTATTCCAAATATTATGTATAAAAACATAACATGGCAAATATAGCAAAAACATACGATAAACAAGATGTTCTAAAGAAAAAACAGTGGACAAAGTACCTTTCTAAGGCTACTTCACTAACTTTAATGCACTTTAACAAAGAGTCAAAACTCTATAAATCGTATCAAAACACTTCATTTTGCGCAGAAGTATTAGCCACAAACTCCGAAGGCCAACTCACAACAAGTTATTGTAAAAACAGATGGTGTCAAACCTGTAATCGTAGGATACGAACGGCATTATTAATTAATGGTTATTTTCCAGAATTAGAACAATTAGAACAGCCTTGTTTTGTAACACTTACACTTCCAACGGTAGAAGGTAAAGACTTACCTAAGCGTATTAAAGAGATGCAAAAGAATGGAGAAATATTTTACATAACAAAAATGCCAAATTCAAACGCACTTACCCACATTTTAAAGGTGTAAGAAAAGCCGAAGTCACGATACGACCAAACGATAAATACCACTATCACTATCACTTTATAGTAGACGGATTGGACCAAGCAAATTGGCTTAAAAATCAATGGTTAAAACGCAACCCAGAAGCTAACCCAAAGGCACAAGATGTTAGAGAATCAGATTTAAATGGGTTAAGAGAATTATTTAAATATGCTATAAAATCAGAAGTTAAACTTAACGAAAAAGTAAGTGCAGTAAGATATGATTTAGTCTTTAGAGCCTTAAGAGGTAAACGTACCTATCAAACTTTGGAGGTATCAAAATGATCAAAGAGGATTTCGACGAAGAAGATTTAGAAAACAAAGTGATATTAGAAGATAGACCTAACAGAATATTTAAATGGATAACCGATGATTGGTGGGACAAACTTACAGGAGAACCTCTAGTAGATTTAGATATCCCTAAAAAAGTAAAAGAAATGATTGGTGTAGCTAAATATGAAAATTAAAAAAACAGTAGATATGATTAAAAAAAAAGAAACTCAAAAAGAAAAAAAAAGAAAAGGTCGTTAGAAATTTATATAACAGATATTGCAAATTATGTGAAAGGCGTAGATTAAGTACACTTTATCAATTTAAAGCGCTTAATATAGAACTATGGATTTGTAGAAAATGTGCATTATCTATAAAAAACAATTATTATTTATCAAAAAAGAAAGTGATAAAAAACTAAGAGGAAGCTTCCCTACTTCCTCTTAACTACTAAAAACTAATTTAATCTAAATCAGATTATAAATTGTGTATCTTATCGTAATTCAAAGATAGTTAAAATAATAGATTAATGACTTATTATGTGTTACAAAATGACTCTGGAGTGTATTTAAAAGAATACTTATTAGGGATCATTGTAGTATCTGAATCTACTAATGAGGCTTTAATATTCTCTAATGACATTATAGCTATTAGTTTTGCTAAACGTATTAAAAAACAAACAGATCAACGTTTTACTGTACAAAGTTTTATAAAGTGATTTTTACTTTGTAATATAACATGCGTTATATGCAAGGTGTGTTTATGTCCACATAAACTAATTTACTAAAGTAATCGATTAAAAAACAATAGTGATTTATAGCTATTAAAAGGATTTAATAATGTTATTCAAAAGGGAATAAATTATATTTGTGGTGAAGCTCTGCCAGAGATGACAACTTCAAACGCACGAAAAGTGGAAAAAGCATTCTAAGGGGATGCTTTTTTTTTGTTTCAATATATTTTAAATTATATTTACCTTGTTTTATACCTTACAGAGGTTTTTTATAAAGCTATTGTTTTAAGAATCAGTTCTTTTAAATGATAGCTTTTTTTATTTGAAATAAAGACTTTACTCATTAATCGTTAGCTTTTACTAAATAGAACTTTAAAAGATACGTAGATCTAC
>NW_027289800.1:0-2932 GCF_016086655.4 Lepeophtheirus salmonis | reverse complement strand
AGGTGAGCCGATAGTTTGTATTGTCTGTTTCTTTGATTTGGAAGGGCGTATCTTGAGCCATGCCTCTTACAGCAGAGTCTTTGTTTTAAAGTCAGTAATTTTGATATCATGTATGTCTTGATGCCGATTCTAACTAGATCAAAAGATAGTCTTAATGTATACGTGTTCTTCAGTTAGCAGGGGTGTCCACAGGGAGAGAGGCTGGAGGGTGTATCTCCTATCTCCCAAATTAAGATTTTTATTTTTATTTTAATAGAAATGTGATATTTGAAATTTGTTTTCAAAAATTTAATAAAACTTTTCAATTTTTTTGCGCAAAAATTTTAGTTTTTGTAAATAAGTATGGATTTTTAAAAATTTTCGATGTAAAATTAAATATTTTAAATTTTAAAGAATGTTATTTTAAATTTAAAGATGTTTATTTTAAATTTTAAAGAATGTTTATTTTAAATTTTAAAGAATGTTTATTTTTTAAATTTTTAAGAATCTTATTTTATTATTTTATATTTGAAAATTTAATTTTTGAGATTTTTTTTTCCCAAAAACCACATTATTTTTCGTAGAGCTCTGCTTTTTAAAAAAATTCTAAAAAAATTTAGATTATCTAAAGAGCTATGGATTTTTGAAATTTAATTAAAATAATTTTTTCAAAATAGCTATGAATAAATGTAAGAAATTTTTTTGAACACCTATGGACTTTGAAATTTTTTTCCAAAGATTTTATATTTTAATAAATAGTAATGGATTTTTGAAAGTTGGATTAATATTTTTAAAGTATCGTTTTGCATGTAATTATCTGTTATGGATTATAAATTTTTATTAGTTTGATTGTCTGCCTATTCGTTGTTAACTTTCAGTTAGTGCATTGGGATATTATAAACCCATAGATTTATAAAAATTCTCTTTGTACTTGAATCTACATTTTATCTGCAATACATTCTAATGTGTTCCTCAAACATAGAATCAGATTATATTGAATTCCTTATTTATCTGCTCTTGTTTAGAGAAAATTTATTCATATATTTATCACTTTAATCAAGGTTTTAGTGATTGAAATTAACTGTTTTACTTAAACGTAATTGCTTTGTTTTACTTTGGATTTTTTCTTTTTCATTTAGAGGACTCATGCATACAACTTATTATTATATATAATACATGTAATCTGGTCAAAACTCATGGACCAACTCATTCGGATTCCTCAAAATCTTAAATGTGTCATATTTTTGTAAACAGATTTAGAATAGCAACAATTGCCGATTGAGAATCCGACCGAATTATTACCTTTTTTGATGGCTTGTCTTGGTTAAGAAGACTGATTGTGTGTTGACAATGACTTCTGCTTGGAAGAAAATAGGCTTAAAAAAGCCTGATACGGGGGCAGAAATTGAAATACCTTAACTTGCAGGTGACCCTAAACCAAGTTCTTTTTAATTTTGTAACAATTCTTACTTTGAAAACTGGATATGGCCGCTTAAGGTGGTTATACGTCGTTAGACCAAGCTTGACTGCTATTTTCAAAAATATCAAAAAATGTAATACTATACATTGATGAGCTCTAAATTTAGTGGATTTATTGACATTTAGTCGCGGGAACATTCACTTTTATCGTTCCAACTAAATTATTTTTATATATGTTTTATTTTTATTTTAACTTTTAGAAATGATCGAATGAACGGGGAAAAAGAGAACAAAGTTCGAAAATTTTTGAGAAAATGATCAAAAGGACTGAAAAGTGTGAACAAGTCCAACCCAACCTATATAATATGCAGAATTCATTTGAGTATGAATATTATTTAGTTAATAGTAGTTTATTTAAAGACAAAATATTCATAGTCTAAAAAATCGACTGACCATTATTTTGTTTTCTCTCTCAAAAAAAAATCTATATCGGTTGACCTCTACCTTTTTGTAAAGTAGGTACCCATATTATCTTATGAGGAGAAAGGGTTCTACCACTTGTGATCCCACACTGTAGTTTCTTAAGTGAGAAGGGGGGGCATCTGGAGCATTTCTCTTAATTCCTGCACTTTAACTTTATAAAATAACGCGCTAAGGAAAAGTTATTCCCTTCAACTGAATGCGTGTAGGTTCGCGCCCGGATGATTCCTATAGAAAGAAATATACTATATGTAGATTAAGTTACACATCGTAGGACGTTTTACTTAAGAGTTAAATCACGACAATTCTTTGTTACTTCAACCAAGGATATCAAAAGAGATTGTAATGTAATCTTCACACATTTATAAATAATCCTGTAAAAATTCGAATCGATCGATAGAATTTGATGATATAGTTTTTGGAGAAACAAAACTATATATTTTGAGGCTCTAATAATTTGTAGATAAAATTCAACACTTTTATATTTTATGGTGTGTGATATTCACATTATCATATACGTACATACAACTCCATCTTTGCGAGGAATATAACGGGTCCACCTCAGCAGGATAATGTCATTTATTCAATGAATACCTCTAATACGTATTTGATTGACATTTAAATCTCTCTCCGCATTAGAACTATCCCAGTATGGCATGGAGTCTCTCAGAGTTCAAGTGGCTTCACTCCAACTCATCAACTTCAGAAATTATCAACATTTTGTTTTCAACCATAAATAATTGTCATGGATACCCTAACAGGTGTTCGTGCCAACATGAAGTTTAACTGGATTAAAGCGACTATTCCCCTTGAAGCATTGTCAATGTGGGGAATTGAATCTAGAAGATATTTGAATAAATACCTTTTCTTGAGGGAAAAATATGAGATAGCAGAAGATCCTATATCCAATACTATGTTCCACCTTTCCCAATGGTGTAATACCCCCATCAAGGCGGTATATTCGAACTAATTAATCAATGAAGAAGTCAAATTAATTCATTTATGAATTGTATGCTATAATAATAAATTAATAAAGCTATAAATTAAGTATAAT
>NW_027289799.1:0-682 GCF_016086655.4 Lepeophtheirus salmonis | reverse complement strand
CGTTTGAGCAAGAAATATTGCAATTTGAAGCTTTTTTCATGAAATTCAAGTCAAATATGGCTTAAAATGACCATATTTTTCGAAAAAACTCCCAATTTACTAATTTTACTAGAAATTCATCTTTTAATCATCAAATATAGCACTTTGAGGACCTATAAAGGCGTTTGAGCAAAGAAATATTGCAATTTGAAGCTTTTTTATGAAATTCAAGTCAAATATGGCTTAAAATGACCATATTTTTCGAAAAAACTCCCAATTTACGGAATTTTACTAGAAATTCATCTTTTAATCATCAAATATAGCACTTTGAGGACCTATAAAGGCGTTTGAGCAAAGAAATATTGCAATTTGAAGCTTTTTTCATGAAATTCAAGTCAAATATGGCTTAAAATGACCATATTTTTCGAAAAAACTCCCAATTTACGGAATTTTACTAGAAATTCATCTTTTAATCATCAAATATAGCACTTTGAGGACCTATAAAGGCGTTTGAGCAAGAAATATTGCAATTTGAAGCTTTTTTCATGAAATTCAAGTCAAATATGGCTTAAAATGACCATATTTTTCGAAAAAACTCCCAATTTACGGAATTTTACTAGAAATTCATCTTTTAATCATCAAATATAGCACTTTGAGGACCTATAAAGGCGTTTGAGCAAAGAAATATTGCAATTTGAAGCTT
>NW_027289798.1:0-9247 GCF_016086655.4 Lepeophtheirus salmonis | reverse complement strand
ACCCTGGATCCTCAAAAACCACTGCCAATTAAACCATATTAAAAGACCCTAAGCTATTTATCCTCCCCCCTCCTATATGGCAATATTATCACTCAAACTTGAAGGTAATCCCTTCGAGGATGGAAGAAACAATTTTATTTGGATATTTGTCATAAATAATATTCAGCAAATTTATAATGTGTTTTTATTCATCATGAAGTTTGAACAAAATAAGGGCTCTTTTCTCCCGAGCTATTCTCTTAACTGGCAATTTTCCTCCATGAAAATTTTCTACAGAGCAATCTTCTTATCAATTTTCCCTAGGGCAGTTTTCCGCGCACAATAGTAATATAATACTTACTAGGATATGTTGAAATTTCAGAACTTCATAACTATGATAACCATTAATCTTCTTGTTTTTTACAGATTTGAACGAGATAAAAGTTGTTTAACGAATCGAATTCACTGATTTTTAAAAGAAGATGTTATCCAAAAAATCAAGTATATTAAGCAGAAGCTGGGTAGATCATGATTGATCGAAGGCATTCACGAAATATCGAATGAAGAATACACAATCTATTTTGCTGTATCTACAGACGATCTTGTAACTACCATTTGTATGGTTTAAAAGTGGAAAAACAATTTTTTACTCGATTTTCGCCAATAGTTCCCCATTATCTAACATCAAACTGAGCCATCGTCAAATATCTTGAGTCGTTTATCCAATGTTGGCCACATTTAGCCTATCTGAAGTCTAGATCAGGTACAACGGAACCGGTATCAAGTTTAAATTATACAATTAAACTCTTGGAAGACTCTTTTAATGGGTAAGAATCACATTTTCTCAACCCTCTGGATTCATTATTGAACTATTCTCTATGAGTGTGAGTAAACGAAGATACTCACCAACATTATTGAGACATTTATACGCTCTGGCATAATACTAGTCCTGCTTTTACAATCTAATTAAGGAGTGTGGATTGATTTTTTTAACATCAATAACCCATATCAAGCGATTAACAAGTGCTTTCTCTGTTTGTGGAGGAGTCACAAATTCTACAATTGATTACCTCAAATCAAGAATTGCATCATTAAATGAAAAAGATAAATTTGTATCAATAATAGTGACAAAGTTTACTATTCGCAGCGAGTAGAATTCAGTTATGTATGGCAAATTTTTTGGATATGAAGATGGTGGAACTTACTTTATACCTTTGCCTTGCTTTATGATTAAATGTATTGTATCAAACTATAGTGATATGGCGTCTATGTAATTACAATAAGTCATCCATTATTAAAGAAAATTATATGAATGTTCTTAAAGTAATTACTGGAAGTTCTCTTTGAACCAGTTGCAACAATTGTTGATGCTCAAATCGTAAGTTCTATGCTTATGAACTTGAAGGTGGAACTACTCCGACATGCATTCTCAACCATCATCAGAACAAAAAATATTTCTTTTAAGCTGATTCTGTACACATCTTTAAAAATTATTACAACAACTTTAAAGGTATGGGAATTTTATTTGTCCTTCTTATGAAGATAAAATTTGATGCTTGAAGCTGATTATGGAAATGTGGAACAAATCTGCGATATCCAACTTGAACATTGACCTAAAATACCTAAACAGCTTAGTTATAAAGTAATTTCCTCAACTGATCGAAAGAACAAATGTGGATTTGTCAGTGAGGGATTTCCACGAATAGCATAAAAAATGGTGTTCAGAAAACTCATAAAAGGCAAAAACAACTCCTTAAATGGTCACAACAACGGGGTAGCTGCATTGGGTGTAGCATTATAATTAGCAATTGTGTATATCCATCATGATATTAGTATGTTGTTATACAAGCATAAAGAACGGGGAAAAAATCTTTTGATGCTCTTAATAAAGAGTAATATCGCCGGACATTACTAGATAATAAGCTTTTTGCTCTAAATCTTTAAGATGGATTTATTTCTAACATTTTTTTTATTAGTATATTTATTTTCTAATTTTATGATTTTGACATTTACTTCATTATTAATAATTAGTTAGATCTCATCGGTAGAGATATATCTATCCTCTGCACAATTGTATATAGCAACTTCCACATGAAGAAAAGGGTGATTATCTTTTTGATTAAACTCCACGTCCTGCTTGTGTTTTGCAACCTAAAGTTATGACATATTTAACTGGATTCCGGTGTCTGAACAAGAAAATATTATTTGGATCAATCTATAATTTCAATATTCTGTATTATAATTTATTATTATTAGTTATATGATTTTAATTGTTTATTTTTGTATATTTAACTTAAATGTTTAATGGTTTATTTTTTATTATGTAGATTATATTGAATTAAAGCCTTCTTTTTTAAACTTGGAACTTCAAACATATTTCAAATACTCTACTTTGTCGTTTCATTTTCTATTATTCCGAGAATAAGGTTCATAATGAATTACAATTTCGGAGTGTGACGTTTTCAAATCTACTGTAACGGATAAAAAATGTCGAAAGTCAATTATACGTAGTATATCTTTCATTAAACATTTTGCTAATAAACACTTTCGTTATACCCTCAAAATCATAATAAAGCAGGCAGATGATAATCACATCAGTATTTTAAACAACGATACCATATGTATTTTCCCCCTTCTCCTTGCACGCGTTTTTCTACAATATTATCAACTTTACCCATACCTACCTTATAACCTGTAAAGAGAACAAATCCATTTATTAATTAACTTTGCTGAATGGATTAAATGCTGGGAGGAACATGGAGGTGGTGGTCTATATTCAGCCCTTTCTTGCATATTATCAAACTTACTGACTTGCTTTTTATCTAATTATTTGTTGATAAAAGAGGATCAAATTAATTTTTCCTCGTAAAAATCAATTCAGACCCAATCAAAAGACACTTTAGATGGTCTAGTACACTTTCGGTTGGCAACTGATAATTCTTTGAAGCAAAAAAAATTCGTGACAGTCAACTTATAAAATGTCAAATCAGCTATTTAAAGTATTTGAAATAAACTTTTTGAGAGTGTCAAGGAATCAAATGGAGCAAGTGAAACGGAAGTTTTATCATTTCAATCCCCAATGATTACACATATTCAAATAGAACTTGAGTCTCTAGATGGAATGGATCTACTTGCTTATTTTATTTGTATTTACATCGCTCACTCACTTATAAAAATAGATTGCCAATGTTGCACAAATCCCTTAACTTCTGATGGGGACATTCATTTTCCAATTGATGTAATGAGGCATTATCAAGAGCTAGACTCTTTTCATAAATCAAATAAATAGAGGAGTGCTTAAGAAGCCTAGTGATGTCGTTTACTTTCTTGGAGGACACCTTTAGGTACTTTTAAACGAAATTTTCAAAAAAGAGGAAACTTGCTATACTCTGAAGATAATCAGACACAAAAATAAGCAGTTGAATACTGTATAATTAAAAGGAAAGAATAAATCAGGTAATTGCTTTACAAAGATTATATATTTTTAACATCAATAGGTGAAGTATATTGATGTTTATCGGAAGTGGACTTAAGGATATTATAGAAAAAATCTGCCTCTTATTATGGATATATATTTTTAACGTCCATCTTACTTTACTTATTTAATTTAAATATGATGATATTAAAAAAGCTTTAATATATATATCAAAAATTGTTATTTTATTTTTTAGGGTGGTGGAAGTGGTCATTAAAAATATCTTGGGTTTATATTGAAAACATATAAAATTAGTATAATTCATTCTTAGCTACTTCATTGATTCGTACTCCTTCAAATTCAAATTAGAAAAATAAAAATTTGTTATACCTAATTCATTGATTTTCTGTATCTATACTTTTTTTATATTACAGCATACTTAATATCTACTTCAGTCTAGGGAAAAAAGTCCTTGATATAGAAAGAGAGAGAGAGAAAGAAAAAGGGAAGACTCATTAGAAAGAGAAAGTGGGGATGGTAGATTTTAGTATACGTGCCCGTACCTTCATAGAGGCTTCTTAAATACATTTATCTGATCATTGTTGTAAAAACTGGTTTAAATTCTTCGTGCCTTAATAATCACTCTTTATTTTATTAATCAAATGATAATTTGATTAATATATTTGCCAAAACCTTTGTCTCGGATGCAAATAGCCGCCTTCATGTATAAGAAAGAAGGAACATGTACTTCCAAAATTGTCCTACTATTAAAATACTTTTTAAATCTAATTTCTATTTAATTGTGGATTGACTCATTTTTCGCCTCCTATTTGTAAATATATGTATAATAAGACATTTATATATATTTCTATAAAATAAATTAAGTAAAAAAATAAGTAATCGATTTTATTTGGGAAATTATTTTAGGCAATTTTATTTGAAAATATGAGTCCAAGTCTTATACATCTAATGTCTAAGATTATCTAAGATGTAATTAGTTACTTTTCATTGAGTAAATGATTATTTTTCAACTCTGGTATAAATAATCGCACGCATCGAAAGGCTTGCCTTCCATATTCATTTCAGTATTCCCTGGACTATAATATAAAAATACACGTAGAACAATTCTGGTTTCCCTTGGAGTTGCTCGTGAATTTGAAGATCAAACACAGTGTTACTGAAATGAATATGGAAAGCCCTTGTTTTTGTTCTTTAGGGAGTGCAAAAGATTTTTCTCAAACTATATTTCTAGCGGTAGTATGCTGCATTGCCTAGCGTCGACAAACATACGAATTTTGCTTTAATTATTAATTATATATAAAATAACTTATCGATAAATCCTTAACATGGAGTAACCTCACTAAACAAAAAAAAAATGAGTATTTGTTGTTAGCTCTCGATTCCATTGGCGGAGGTAAATATGTCCTTTCATCATTGTTATGACACTAAAATTACTTTATCTGAACTATAATTAATTTTATGTTAATCTTTATTTTTCGGTCAAGTCCAGTCTAGTCCAAAAAAAACACCTAAAAGGAGGACAATGTAGCTCTTACTTTTTTTTTTTTTTTTTTTTACTAACTCAGGCCTTAAGTACATTTTTGTATATAGTCATTTTGTTTCTTTGTTTAGCATAATGTTTTAATAAGAGTGTTGAGAATTGCGTCTTTATCATTATCATGTCTTGCAAAATTAGCAAATAAATCCACTATGGAAGATGAAGAAAGAATTCCATTAGATTTAACTGATTTTCAAGGATCAACATCGGAATTGTGCGTAAGAACACCAGAAAGTTTTTCTTCATGACTCAACATATAAATGGTCGATGGAAGCATGTCCACTTCAGAGTGCTCACGTACAATAAGTATTGAGCATCTTAAATTTTACCCCTTCCCCAGTTCGGCGTCAGACATTTCGCCGTGTCATGAAAATCGCAATTTTCTGTATATAAATAAAATGGAGTTTTTGTATGTCCTTTATTCTTGCCAACACCGTTGAACCCAGGAGGCTGAAATTTTGTATCGGTGCCTCTTTCGAACCTGGTCAGGCTAAGACGCGAGTGCCGATTTTTGAGGAAGTCATTTAAGGATGGCTTATGCTATGCTCAAAACGCAAATATAAATATCATAAATTCAAAGCAATACTTATAACATAATCGTTGAATAATAACGTCAAGGTATAATCTGGTGCGTGAAAGACGAAGAACAACTCTCAGGTTTTGATGTAGAGTTATAAGTTTAAGCCCTTGTCTGATCGAGGGTAGAATTGAGAATCGGCACGGGAGTCATACTTGATTGCTGTTAATCTAATGCAGTGGTCGGGATACACGAGAAAATAACCTCAAATGGGGTTATTTAGAAAATTTTTGGGGTAATTTTTCTTGTGTTTTTTTTTCCCATGCCATACAGAAAGACTTTTACTTCCGAGTGTTACATGAATAAACAAATAAATGTTATGCCAATAGTTTGAGATCAATTGATTTTACTTCAAGTTCTTTGGGGTAACGCTAAAAGTTACTCGACTCCTGATCTAATGCAATTTCCTGACAGCTAAGCTGCTCTCCTTCTGCAAATTGTTGGAGTGGCCATGTTTATTTTCGGTTTCTTTTTTTTATAATTAACTCTCGAGTTTTATTATTTTCAACTGTGCTAAAAGTTTAGTAAGCATTCGTTTTTACTATTAGTAATTGATGTGAAACAAATTTATACTTCTCGGTGCATGTACAATTTTCTTTGTGTTGTTCCTTCAATACATTTCAGAGATAGATAATTTATCAATTATTTATACCTATTATTTGTCAATAAATCAGGTGGATCCTTAAATTATGACATATTCAAATAAAAAGATTCTTACATCAAAGTCTGGGTTACTTTTTTTTTTTTTTTTGTTTTCAATAGAAAGGGTTGTGTATTTGCTTGAATCTTTAGCCTATTGTGTAAGATTTGAATACAAATGAGTAGTCTCTAAAAAACGAGTATAATTTATTGATTTATTAATGTTTCTATTATAGTAGGAATAAACTGTATGAGGCAACATTTTATTATCATACAAGCTGGGTTTTTTTTATATATTCAAAATAGCTTATGACAAAAAAAATGGCATAAGCATCGTGACCAAGGTGAGCAAGCCTTGCAATTGCGTCTCTTTTATTAACTTGTGATAGAGTATTATCAATATCTCAGCTAATATAATGTGTAAATACGCAATCTTAAAACTTTATCTGGTGGACTTTTAAACGTGAAATGCTTTTTAGATGGTACTGTCCTGCAAAAAATTGCCCATGGAAAATTGCCCTGGAGGAAATTTCATGTTAGGAAAGTTGCGCGGGAAAATAAACTATCAGAGCCTAAAGAATGACGTCTGTTAACACAAACATTCTTCTCTTGAAAAAAACTTTTCGTCCATTTTCGAACGGGAAAAAATGAGCATCCTTCATATTGACTTACATTCGCATTTTGTCACTAAGAGAGCGTTGTATGACTACTTTTTCCCAGATTACTACTTTTTTCTTTATTAATTATGAGATAAGTATTATTATCTTTGAGGGTACCTAAAATAAAAATTAATATTTTTGAAAAAATTTGAGTTACTGTGTACATGATTAATTTCTATGAAATATCTCACAACACACAAATCACTGGACTATAGAATGGTCATTTCTTATTTTTATTGTATATCTGGAATGTAGTGTAAAATCAACTAAATTCAGGGGCATACTGCTAAAAATGTATGATAGTAATGTCTTGTGGCACAAAGTGATTGGTCTCAAATTATATATCACCCGTGCAGTTATGTTAGGACCAAGGAGGTCTAATATGTGTTAAGATTTAAATATCTTTATTTTAACTGAGTAAAAATGATCATTCCTTTTTACGAAAATAAAAAAGACAAGACAAGAAAAGGAATACAAGGTACTATGATGAATAATTATTAATATTATCTATACAAGTCGAACTCCTACACTACTCCCCCTAGACAACAGAGTGAGTAAAGGGATCGTCTAGTTAGTAATACACAATAAACTACACCTTAAAAACATTGATAAATAAACGAATAGATCATTCTCCAGTTGTAGATATTGTGCAACGACCATGCCTCTCAATCACCTTGCTGGTCTTTAGGCACATTTGAGGGGTTCCCGAAGTTAATGATAACACAAATCATGGATGTATTCCAAATCTACTCTTCATTTATTACTGGACCAATAGACCAACTAAAAACTGATTTTGGGTTATTTTTTTCTTTTCAGAGGAAAGGTTGGGGGATACAATAAAAATATCGATATACATTTATCAAATATAAATTTATCAAGCAATATTTGTTTGGGGATAACATAAAAACAAGCTGGGATGTTTTTTTTCTCAATATTGCAACAGTATGGTAAACATATCCGTTTATATGAGTACTATAATTTATATCTATGTAAAAAAGTGATAAAGTCCTTAGGAGCCGCGGTCTTTAAGGTTAACTGAACCTGATAAAATCGGTTATTTGATAACACTGATCATTAACGATACTGAAACGTCATGACATGAAAATTATTTTTAAAGAAGAGAGTGTAAGTATTCACGTTGATGAAAAAAGAAAAAGATTAGCTGGCTAAGAACTAGCCTCACCAACTGAAATTGGTTATATCGATGAGATGATATCAAAATTCGGTTTAAAGTTGAAATTCCGCACGATCAAATTGACTGAACTTGTATATAATATGTTCATATAAAAATTAAAACAATTATCTATAATATTAATAACTTGTTGGATAGCTTTTCAGTGTTTTAATATTCTATTTGACTCTTTAAAAAATCGTCTTCGGGGTTTCATTGCAGTAAACAACTTGTAATGCATTTTTATCTGCTTCATCAAAAGAATCCCAGCTTGCTATTATGTTATCGCCACACATTTCAGGATAACAATGGTATAATAATACAGGTATTTATAATCAATTACAGCCAAAAAGAATCTATTCAAAAAATATTAATATGTAGGAAACGAAATACACATTAGAACAATTCGTGTAAGAAATGATTTCAGCAATTGAAATAAAAAAATGTATTAATAATTATTTTATCTGAAGACTCAAAATAGTATATCAACCAAAAAATTAAAAATTAAACTTTTAATTCCTTAAGACACACATTACACGATTGTATAAATTCAATAATAACCCTTTCATTTCATAACTTATTCGACTCTAAAAATTCGTCCTTATTTAAAATAGTCCTACCTTTATAAAGCATCAAATATCTTTATTTATGTCGTAAAAATAGACTAAGATAGGTTACCAAAAGGTTGGCTTTATTTTGTCAAACAAACAAGTATATATAGCAATAACGGGGTATTTAAATGATCAATTATACAAGCTTACATAACATTTATTTAGACAAGAACTAGGTAATTAATATATAGAGATGTAGGGACTTTAGTAAAACAAAGAACCATGTGCTGTTTCTTTGTTTACACATCATAGAACCTAATTATAACAATAACTTGAAGGAGGACAATAATATAGTGATGTACCGGAATTATCACAATGGACACACTTACAACATGGGAACAGGACATCTACACCTCCTAAAAAAATTACCCCTGTCTTTTAAACTCCCTAGCGTTTCACTCCCCGAGCCATTTATCCCCCGAATCCTTGACCCCTTCCCCATCCTTTTCTATCATGATTACTGAGAAGTAAATGTTAGAGGGTCAAAGTAACAAATGAATCTTATGGTTGCTTAGAGTGGTTGTTGGGCAATGCAACTTTAAAGTTCGAATCGGAAAGTAATTATGAGTTCTAGGTATAATTAATAAAATGTTAATACTGAAAATAAAGCAGTTTTTAATGAATTGATTTGCCATAGG